>NW_006159563.1:7159109-7161736 GCF_000334495.1 Tupaia belangeri chinensis
GCCCGCGCCCGCCTCTGGCCCCCGGCTCCTGCTCCAGCTTGTGCCCGCCCCACCTCGACGCCCCCTCATCGCCCCAGCCACCCCCGCCCACTCTCAGATTTCCCTTTCTTTCTTCTTTTCCCGTTCCTTTCGCCCTCTCCCCCCTATCTGAGATGCTTATGCTCTGAAGTCTTGGAAGAAATGATTTAGTTTGTTTATACTGCTATAAAAATCAAGACCAATAGAAAAGTCATAAAATGAAGCGGGCTATCAATCACGGCGCAACATTGTTATTCAGCGGTTACTAACAGAGATGGATAATCCTTTGATTTCGTCCCATTGTTATTACTCTGATGTGTCTTCACATTAACTATTACACATTTATTTATCGACCTGAAAGATACAACAAAACAGAATATACGAGCGAGTGCGTGTGGGAGGACTCGGCACAGCCCACGGCTGTTGGGTGGTGGCCGTGCGGATGGGGACACGAACGCTCGTGTGCACACACGTATAGACTCAGGGCCTCGCGCCCTACTTCTCTGTTCCCAGGTCGCGGCCTCTCCTCCCTCCCTCCCGACGGAGTGTGGCGCCTGGGCGGTTCGCACCTAGGCGAACCTGTGGAAGAGCTGGGCCTCCCGAGCCTCTCCGTTAGCCAGTTCCCTCCACCTCTGCTCCTGTGTTCCGGTCTAGATACCCGGCAAACGCCACGCAGGTGGACAGAAACCCCCCCCTTCCAGACCCCTGGACGTGCGCGGCCGGGTGCGCACTCCCGAGCCACGTCCTGAGCGTACGCCGCCCCGCCCGGGGCTGCAGTCCGGCCTCCTGCTACGCGTGCCGGGTGCTCCGGCTTCTAGATTTGAGGCTTGGCTTGGGGGGAGGGGAGGAAGCTTTTGTTGGAGGGACTCTGCTTTAAGTCTCCGACTCCTGTCAGGCGAAACCCTTCTGGAAAGTGCACCCAGCACTTGCCAAATGCCCCCCGCGGCTCCCCGACACGCCGCAGTCCTTCGGTTTCTGCCAAGCCCAAATCCGCGGCCGCGGCTGCCCCGCCCGCATAGGCCGAGTAAGAAGCAATTGCAGCGGCCGCTGAAACCCGACCAGGCTCAGGGCTTCCGGGAAGCGGTCTATGCAGCTTGGAAGGAACCGGTGTGGCCTGCATTCACACGTGTGTGTGCATGTGTGTGCGCGAGCACGTCTGTGTGCACAGGAGGAGGGGAACAGACTACAGGAGGGAAGGAGGAACCAAAACTGCCCCAGAGTTCGCGTTGCCGCCTCCTTTGTCTCCTTGCTAGGTCCCTGTCACACACACAGCTGAGGACACACACACACACACACACACACACACACACACACACTTCCTCTCGCATCTGCTCTCAGGCAGCATTTCCAATGTTTTGTGTAAGTCAATTGGACGGGGAACAAAAAAAGCCATTTGCTCGGTATTATTTAAAACAGACTTCATAGGGCCACCCTTTTGTGGAAGCTTTATTTGCACTAAATGAATAATCTTAATTGCATCACCCTCGAATTAAAAATCGATGTTAATCAAGTTGGAAGTAGTAAATATCAGTTTTCATTGTGCCTGGGTAGAGGGCATTTTTCTTGTGTTGCAGATAAAAATACAAGTCAAATAACTTTAAAAGGGCATTATGTTCTGCTACAAATACAATTGAAACGGATTGTTTAGGAGCAGATCAGAAATGGTACAGAATTTTGCACTTAATTTCCTCAGTTATCATTTACAATAAGAACCTCTGGGCTTGACAGCCAAGTCTAAACAGTAGTAAATTAGTACAAATTTATACTGATTTTACTCTAATAATCGTAATAAAAGCTTATAGATTTGGCACTAATTACATAAATGCCTAATGATCTTGAAAATTACTCTGGTTAGAAATATATTACTAATCTAAACTTTGTTGTTGGCTGGCTCTGAAAAATCAGAACATTAGAAATGGTTCGCTTCACTTGTGCAAAGCACTTTAAATTGTTCAAGTAGTTTAACATATTCAAGAGGAAAATAAAGAGCATTTAACTTTATTTACAGCCTTAGGTGGAATTGAGAGCGGAGCTGAACTTAGAAACTTTGACCAAACGAGCAGGTTAGGGGTCAGGACTTGAGCGTGGGCCAGGCAGAGAAGCCAGAACCCGGAGGGAGCCGCGCTAGAGGGGTGCAAAGCGCCTGAGCCTCTGCTGCGCGCGGGCCCTCAAAGCAGACAGCCAGAGCAGGCGCTCGGGGAGCCTATTACCCCTCTTGGCGCTCTAGGTCCAAGGCGGAGTTGGGACTTGCTAGGCTCCCGGGCCCAGCCTGGGCGCCGGGACCCAGGCGCAGGCCTGCTGAGCAGCCAGCGAGGTCTCGGTACTGACTGGAGGCCGCGGCGTGCCCTAGTCGTGCCCGGAGCTGGCAGGCCCGCACCAGCGGCAGGTCATTGTCGCCCTCTGTGAGCGGGCGGGGGTGACTCTCGGGTCAACAGGGGGTCATACTCTGTGCTGGCTCTTGCCCTGTTCCTGCCCCAGGAAGAACTCGCTCAGAAGTGAACCTTTGAAGCGAGCAGGGCCGGGCCGGAAAGAGGAAAGGTGTGTCCGGAGCGAAATCGCTGGGAAGAAGTAACGGCAGCCGGGCCCAGACGCTCAGGGAGAGGCCGAAG
>NW_006159563.1:7162310-7164121 GCF_000334495.1 Tupaia belangeri chinensis
GTCCTCTGCGGCGCGCCTGGCGCTGCCAGGGCCGCCGCCGCCGCCTCCTCCGGGCGGGCGCGGGCGGGCGGGCGGAGTGGGGGACTCTCCGGGCGCTGACATTTGCAGGCTGCCCTCCTGATTGGTCCCCTCGCCGAGCTGCTCACGGGTTCATTCAACTGTTAAGCACCTCCCCGTCTCTCTAAAGGACATTATAATGCAAGAAGCCCCCTTTTTAACCACAAACCGAATTTTCTTTCATTTAGGTGATCTATATATATCTATATCGTATAGCTTATAGCTTATATCTATTTTAAATAACTTAAAGCCGCTAAAATTTGGGGGGGAACAGCTTTCGCCCTGGAGCGGTGCGCGATGCTGTCTCACGCCGACCTCCTGGACGCCAGGCTAGGTGAGTGCGCGCCTCTCGCCCCGGCAGCCAGGAGAAGCCTGGGCAGGAAATTGTCAATTTGTTCCTTATTTTACCTTAATGCGCCCTAAATGGACTAATTTCTTTAAAAGTAATTGTGCTGCATTAAAGTTTAATTTGATTTAACATCGTCTTTAAAAAAAAATCTATGGAATATGTAGATACAAAAAAGGAGTTGGAGAATGTTGGTACTTTTTGTTTTTCTTATTTTTTCTCATTTCCCCTCCCCCTTATTTTTTCCGAAAGGCGATCTACCGCGTGATAATTTGTTTGGAGGTGTTTCTCTCCCTCTTTCTCCCTCCTGTTTACTTTGATTTGGGATTTCTTTCTCCGTTTTCTCCTCCGGTTCTCTCTCCCCATTACCTCCTTTCTTCCTCCTCATCTAAGCCTGGAAGTGGTCGAATGTGTAAAAAATTTGAAGGAGTAGTCGCTCCCACCCAGGCGAATTTGCTAAGGGTGCTGGTTGAGAAGAGAAAAGTCAAATTCCTCTTCAGGCATCTCCGCCTTCTGCAAGGGACTCGGCGTTGCCAATGGCTTAGAGGAACGTGCCTTTTATTTCTCCGGAAGGACAAGTCGAAATCTCTAAAGTTTGATTCACTGTTACGGCTCAAGAGTTTACTCGAGTTTCCTGAATGCTATCTGGGTTGCTGGCTCGGGGTTTCCGGTTTGGGAATCTTTGGTGATGGATGTGACTCCATTTTCCAAACAGTTTCTCTGATTTGAGGGGGAGGCGGAGCTGATTTGGGTTGATTTCGGGGAGTGGAAGGCTCGCAGAGGTATTCATCTTCCGAAAGCGAGCGGGGAGCGGCGGGGGGCCGCGGTAGAGCGCTTCAGGCTGCCTAAGCGCAGGTGGGGCAGTAGCCGAGGAGTCGTTTCGTTTGCTTTCCTTCCCTGGGTCGGAGCTTTTGCTCTAGTGCCCGAGCGCTCCAGGGCGTCTGTCCACGAAAGGGCCGCGGAGGCGCCTGTTACTGCCGGGACTGGGAGAGCGTTATTGCGGGAGAGCCGTGGACACGTGCTGGTTACTACGAGCCGGCCCCGCAGAGAGGGCAAGCGGCGGGGAGATGTCACCTCAGCCCGGGTGTCCGAATTCTGGGGAACCCAGCTGGGCACCCGGGACTTGTAGGCAGCCGGACGAGCCTGGGCGCGGAGGGAGTTGAGGAGGGGGCTGAAAGAGGGCCGCGCGCGGAAGACAGTCCCTCGTGGCGTCGCCAGGACAGTAGTGACCGCAATCCCCTTGCCTCCCCAGGTATGAAAGATGCCGCCGAGCTGCTGGGCCACCGGGAGGCGGGGAAGTGTAGGCTGGGCGTGGGGGGCTCGGACCCCGGGGGCCATCCGGGGGACCTGGCGCCTAACTCCGACCCAGTCGAGGGAGCCACTCTGCTGCCTGGGGAGGGACTCAACA
>NW_006159563.1:7165014-7171027 GCF_000334495.1 Tupaia belangeri chinensis
CCACAGTGGGCTCGACCCCGGCCTCGCTGGCGGTGAGCGCCAAAGACCCGGACAAGCAGCCCGGGCCCCAGGGCGGCCCGAACCCCAGCCAAGCCGGCCAGCAGCAGGGCCAGCAGAAGCAGAAGCGCCACCGGACGCGCTTCACTCCCGCACAGCTCAACGAGTTGGAGAGGAGCTTCGCCAAGACACACTACCCCGACATCTTCATGCGCGAGGAGCTGGCGCTGCGGATCGGGCTGACTGAGTCCCGCGTGCAGGTACACAGGGCTGGGGCGCCGGGTCGGGGCCAGGAGGAGGGAGGTGTGGGGCGAGAGAGCCGGGTCCTTTCCCTCTCCGGGGATCCTGGGCTGCGCCCGGCTGCCTATACAATGCTGGGTGGAATTAGCTCCTTCGTGCTCAGAAACTAGTCTCCATACAGCTCCAACGGACACGCAAGCCCCCATCTCGATCCCGTCGGTACAGCCATGTCCCCGCAAAAAATCCTCAAAAGCGAAGCTCGGTGTCGTTGGCTGCCGGGTTTGCCGCCTTCCTCCACAAAAGGCCACCTCGAATCTCCTAGGCAGCTAAGCCAAGCTCTCCTTATTGACAAATATTTCATTACCCGCTAATGAGTTTGTGTTAAGCATCTGGAGAAATAGGAGAAGGCAACAATTACACAGAAAGCACAAACAGGGAGGAAATAAGGCAAAATGGGGACCTTTCAAAAAAGAGCCGCACTCAGGTTTCGCTGCGTGGTTTTATTCTCTGAAATATCCTTCTTCCACCGCTCTCAGGCAAAATACCTCTAACACTTAGGTTTTCGAGGGATTGAACTTTGGTTGTCTACTAGTGCGACGGGTGGTGGTGGTGGAGGGGGTTGTTTAGATTCCTCACCGCCTGGGTGAGTTGTTTTGTTTTGTTTCTGTTGGGTTTATGTTTTTAAGATTCCCATAAGGAAATTCGAAGTAGGAGGAATAAAGGCTTTCTGAGGTAGAAATCCTACAGGAAGAAGCGATAGATTTAAGGAGGGAACGGTTAATAGGTATTAAGCAAAAACCGTTGCTGACCCCTTATTCTCTTCCAATCATCCTCCAAGATGTATGCTCTATGTAACCTTAAAAAAATCATACCTATAACTTTTCAGAAAACTGGAGAATAAACTATAAGTCTAATGAATCCCATGGTTTTTTTAACCTTTTAAAATAATAAAATCCATTAAATATTTTATAGACAGGTGCCTGGAGATGAAAAGCCAAGACGTGGTTAGTTTTGAGCTATCCAGGGTGCTGAAAGCCTTCCTTCGCTGTCCTGGTGGTACTTTCTGTCCCACATACTGAGTGTCAACCTGACTAATTTGCTAAAACAGAGCTACTTGGTTTTAGAAATTCACTGTAAAGATTTCAATTACATTTCGTCTAAAAAGTCAGCGAGGAGGGTGTCCATAATCACAGTGTTGAATATTTGTCTTTATTTGGCATTTTAAAGATAGCATAAACTGGAAAAATAGCACGTGCTTCTGTTCTAACTGTCAGTAAATAAATGTCACCAGGGATTCAAAATGGTCAAATTAATAAAGTAATATTCAGAGTATAACATAATGATTAACACTGTAATTAAATATAAGTCTGGGTGATTTTGTTAAGTGAACTCTAAAAGGCCTGAAACATGGGCCATTGAAATGGCACACCGATTGCATTGTGCAGAGATATATGTTATTATGCGCTTTAAGATTTTGTAACTTCTTTTAAATCTGAAGTCGAGTTCAAACCATTACAGAAATGTACAATTTAAATATTTTAATGATAAAACTTATCTACAGATTTAGTACTGTAGGTTCAAAATTCACAAATTTGCTTTTGGCCCCTCAAGAGAAACACTATTAATTTTTTGTGTCATGGAGTAAAATGCTGTGTTTTTAACCTACATACACATTGGCAATTATTTTAAATTAAAAGAGGACTTAGAATCACAAGTAAAATATAATGGGACAACTGATTTTATTTTAAAAAAAGAAGTCTATTAAACTTTATTAGGTCTTCCAAAGGTTAATGACAGTGATTTTTTAATAGAAAAAAATTGTAAATGGAATAAAATACAAATTACATAATAGAAAGTTATTTTCAAAAAGTACACCGAAGAATATGCAAGAAGAGACAAAGTACTTTAATTGTTCTAGCATAATGTTCAACTGAAGATAATAGCTTGAAGCTGCTGATAGAAACAATTTAATAGAATGGCAATTTCAATATTTTTAAAAATAATGTTCCAGAGTTTAAAAAGTAATCAGATCAACATAACCTTCTTAATTAACATTTCAAAATGATTAACATTATGTAATGTAATGCAAAAATAATTTATGGAAAATGTATTTACTTCACAATTCACTGTACCATTGCTCCTTGACCAATTTCAAATTAAATAGTAATTGGTTTATGTTCTTATATGATGAGTACTTCATAGTTTTCTTTATAGTTAACAGATTGCCACACATTCTTTTCTGTATGTGGGCCACTGCACTGATTAAAAATGATCTAAACATTTAATTTATTGCAATAGTATGTATCTAAAAATGCTGTTTGATTCCAGACTAAATTATCCAATATTCTTATTTTAAAACCTATACCTGGTGTATATCACATCTTTATTTATTAAAGCACCTTAATTCACATGGAGGCCAATTCTATATCTGATATCACTCCTCTTTTCTGGCTAGTGTAATAAAACCATTCCTTTTATAGCATGCCATTATTAGAAACCAATTTCAGAATTATTTATAACCTGGAATGGCTTATTAAGCAGCAATGCGAGAATCATGCAAATTACGTGATCAAATGCAATATAATAAGCATAATCATTAGTCTCTAGCACGGATTAATTAACTTTCAATATTTTATTTACATAAAAACCAAATCAGTGAAATAACTTCTGCACAGTCAGGCTTGCCTTTCAATATTTTATACGAACAAAAATAATGTGCTGTAATTCCATTGACCGTGTCCCCCAGAATGGCCCTGTCACCTGCCACATCTTAATAGGGGGACAAGCTGAGAGTATTTTCTAGTTTTCTAATGGAATGAGAAATTGCATTTTCTTCCTCTCCCAGCACTATTAAAGTGTAATGAATTCGGCCCAGAGTTCACGGCTGGCTGATCGAAATGAACCTGAGATCTAGGCTTTAATACAGCTCCCCAGATTTCCTCCCAAATCTTCACATTAATCATTTGCTGGATTCCAATGAGATCTTCATAAAGCGTTTGCTTCGCGGGGAGAAAAAAGTAATATTCTCTCTTTCTCCCCCTCTTTCTCTATTTCTGAGCCATTTATAGCTGGGGAATTAAACGGGCTATATATTTTAAAATACATTTACAGTATGTCTATATTACTGTAACAGCAGATATCATGAAAGTGGATTTTTAGATTCCAACCTCCATTAGATTCTCACTGTTGTATTAAGCATTTTCAAAGAAGAGCTGCATTTCAAACTGAGTACAAAGTTAGCCTGTGGCTGTGGTTAATATATTTCCTGGAGTTGTC
This sequence comes from Tupaia belangeri chinensis, assembly GCF_000334495.1. Classification (NCBI taxonomy): domain Eukaryota; kingdom Metazoa; phylum Chordata; class Mammalia; order Scandentia; family Tupaiidae; genus Tupaia; species Tupaia belangeri. Next base: position 7,168,528 of record NW_006159563.1, read on the forward strand.
ATCTGTGCATTCTAAAAATCTCCCTTAGGTTTTGCCTGCATTTTAATCCGTCATGCTCTAGTTTTCAAGTGGAAACATTCACATTTTAAAAACATATGCATCATAGCTTGGAACGGAGGTGCTTAGACCCCATGCAGGTTTTTTCTTTTTCCCCAACCCCAGTAAGCCATGAAACATAAAAAAATTTGTAGCCATCATTTGACTTCTAACCCTCAAACATAATTGAGCACGATTTTTCCATTATTCCTATAACATTTAGTTCTTTAACAGCTGTTCTTTTCCGCCTGTGCCTGAGCAGATCTGAGAATCAGAAACCTTTCCAGGAGCCTTGTTTTTTACTGACATTTTACTGGTCAATTCACTCCCACCCCTTCTTTCTTCTGATTTTCTTTCCACTCCTCCTCACACAGCACACCACCACCACCAAACATTTGCGGATTTACTGGTCTGGCAGAGTGTTAGGGACCAGTTTTGTCTTTACCAGATAACCTCTCAAATATATCTGGATGCAGCGAGTGGAGTGTGGGAACCATGTGGACATAAATGCCAGCCCTGTTTAGGGCTCCATCCCATCTATCTCCTCTCCATCCAGCACTGGCTGGGCGCTGCAAAGCGACTTGGACCAAGTCTTCTTGCTGTGCCTTCCTTCCCTTCTGTGGGTCACTCTGCCCAAGGCCGCTAACAGCTCAATCCTGCTGCATTGATCCCATCCACCTTCAAAGGCCCTGCTCCCTCATTAATCCCCCACGCCATCAGCTTAGGGGCTGTAAGGAAGAAAGGACTTGAAATATATACCTAACACTTGACTCTTGGGTAGGCAGCTATGTGGGAAATGGGGTACAAACCGGAGAAAGATTGGAGTAGTGGGCAATCGTGCCAGGATGCCAGGGCCTCCCCAACGCTGAATGAGAATTTTAGACTGCAATATCATTCACGCTGGTAAGTGAGGAGATTGTATCTTAACTTGCTTAGGTGTGAACACAGGGCTGTGCAATGCTTGTGTACAGAGAACAGAGGGCAGGTCTGTCCATAATACTGATGCTTGAGTTTGCAGAGTAAATGCTAACTGGATTGGATTAATGGATGAATAACCTTTTTGGCCACAAAGACGGTGGCCAAATTGCCTTGGCCAAATTCTAAGAGGAAATTCAATCAGTACCTGAGATGTGTCCCATATCATTTATATTTAAGCACAGTAAACCTCCAGCTGACTAGACTTTAAACTGCAAGTAGGCATGCTGGCTTTTTTTTTTTTTTTTTTTTAATAATCCACATAGGGAGAGAATGGAGTTTACTTGGTATATTTCAGGCAAAACTTCCCCTGTACTAGTGCATTTGACATCATTAGGTAAATTTGCTTGGTAGGACTTGAAATTCCTAAGCCACTGTTAAGAAAGAAAAAGTATGTTTATTTCCATTTGAAATATATTTTATCACTCTCCCTGAAAAATACGTCTGTCTTCTAAGCAAAATTAGATTTGATTCATTACTAGTGTGCGTTGTAAACTTGACCTCCTTTAATTTGTATTGGTCAGAAAACTTGCATGTAGTTTACAGATGGGGGGGGGGGTGACTCGAGGGAATTGGAGGCCTTGCTACTTTGGATCCCCAGTAAGTTCTTGACCGGAACAGACTTGAAGGCCCTGGTGCTCAGGGTTGTGACTGCGGGTTCCAGCACACCCTCACAGTCCAGACAAAGGTGCCCCTAGAGTGGTTTGAAAATGAGGGGCGGAGAGTTGTGGCAGTAGCTGCGGGTATCAGAGGAATCAGAAGTCACAGTAGAGAACCAAACACCACCGTTAGTTCAGTGGCACTCACTCTCCCACACGGATCGCTATATTAACCTCTCCGCTCTGTCAACCATGGCGTTAGGGGTTTTCCTTTGTCTTTCGATTTTGAAACTGACTATGTCATCCACAGTCCTTCATCAATTTCCAAATTTCCAGCGTTTCTGAAAATTCTATACCCCATCAATGTTATAAGGTACGCTATTAAGCCACATGGGTACACATGTTTATCTTCATTTGTACACCTGTGGGTCGAGCCTTGACACATGCCTGCCTGCAGATTTGTGCATCTGTGCTGTGCACAGAACGTGCCAGCGTGCAGAGGCGTGGTGAACATTGCACGCGGTGGTATGTTTGCACTGTTATTAAGCACTCCGGGGCACGATCCCTCAGGAGCGCGATAGTCTTCTTTGGGTACACTGGGCGCCAGTTGCTACCAGCTGCTGGAGAACCACGGTTTGGCTGGGTATGTTGGCACGTGGGGCCGATGGCATTCATTCGGCCTGGGGTTCAATGGCTGTTTCTCATACTCAAGCCTCTGCCTCTTTGGCCTTGGGGCTCTCTAACAGAGCTCTCTCCCGCCCGCCCGCTCCAGGTGTGGTTCCAGAACCGGCGCGCCAAGTGGAAGAAGCGCAAGAAGACGACCAACGTGTTCCGCGCGCCGGGCACGCTGCTGCCCACGCCCGGCCTGCCTCAGTTCACATCAGCCGCCG
>NW_006159563.1:7171090-7171374 GCF_000334495.1 Tupaia belangeri chinensis
GTGTGCCGGGCGTTGCACCGCCGGCGGCTGCCGCCGGCGCTGGGCAGGCAGCAGGCCATGGCGCAGTCGTTGTCCCAGTGCAGCCTGGCAGCGGGGCCCCCGCCCAACTCCATGGGCCTGTCCAACAGCCTGGCGGGCTCCAACGGCGCCGGGCTGCAGTCGCACCTCTACCAGCCCGCCTTCCCCGGCATGGTGCCCGCCTCCCTCCCCGGTCCCAGCAACGTCTCCGGCTCGCCCCAGCTCTGCAGCTCCCCGGACAGCAGCGACGTGTGGCGGGGCACGAG
>NW_006159563.1:7171490-7188281 GCF_000334495.1 Tupaia belangeri chinensis
CTCCCCCCCGCCTCCTTCCCCCCCCCCGCGCCCCCCTGCCTCCCGAAAGCCCCTCTCCCCGGTCCCACTACCCCCTGCCTCGGCCAGGTCTCCAGCTCCTCCCCACCCCTGCCCGCCGCCCGCGGCCTCCCCGCTCGCACTCGTCGTGCTCGCGCCCTCCTCCCGGCCTTCTGCCTGGCGCCGCTCCACCCGCACCTCGGACAGGACGCCCGCGCACCCCTATCCCCACCTCCTCTCGGGCCCCTTCTTGCCCCACACCTCACGTCCCTTCCCCCGCGCCCGGCCAAACGCAACCTTCCCGCCATTTTACTTACCAGGGAGTCGACTCAGGATCTGAAATCAGACACCAATGGACTGGTTTGTGGGCAGAAACACACAGACTCGCACTCTCGCTCACGCTCAGACACTACACACTCGTGCGCGCGCGCGCACACACAGTGCACCTAGGTCACACACGGACGTGTTCAAGGGACAGCACAAAGTTAGGGATTTTTGTCTTCAAGGAGGACAAGCATCTGCCACCAACCGCCTCATCTGAGGGCCCAACTGCTAGAATTTGAGTTATCCTTGCGTTCTTTTGAACTCTTTCTCCTCTGCCACCACTCAACCTTGTCCCGTCCGCCCAATCACGTTCTTGCAGCCCTTATTGACCTGCAAAAGAACACTTTTATTTTATTTTTAAAATTTTCTTAAGCACAACTGTGTGAGGGGGAGAGAAGGGAAGGTTCTCAGGAGGAACCTGCCAGTGGATTGGGTGGCTGGAGTAGACTAACGCAGTCATGTGATGAAGAAGAGGCGATCTTACCCATTTTGATAAGTCTTTATAAGGAAGAATAAAACAAACATGTAAGCAAAATTTCCTTTTGTAAAAGCAAAAGCCACATTCTCTTTTCTGGATCCTTCAGGACTGGGGTTTGTTTGCTTCCTTTTCCGTTTCTCTTCTCGCTGCTCTGTGCCCTTGGTTGTTTTGTGGTCGTCCTGTTGTTCCCTCGTGCCCCTCGGCCACCTGCTGGCCGCCGGTGGGTGCACTCGGACATCTACAACCCTGCAACTTTGTACAGAGAAACACAATCAGCTCTTTCTGCATGTGCTGGTCAAATCCAAACCCAGAGAACAGAAGCGCTTTTTAAGAATGAACAAACATGTGAAATAGGATGTTTTGTGTAGATAAAGCATTCTTGTTACATACTGGTCAATTTGTGATATGTTTTAACTTATTGTCTGTGCTTATTTATGGAATTTGGTTTTCTTAATAAATGTTTGAGCTAATATAAAGCATATTATTTGACTTTTCCGGACAACTTTATATCAAGTTAAATGTAAATGAATAAAATAAAATCATTTTCAGTATGTGATATGGAGAATGATGGGTTTTGGTGTGACTCTGAATGCCGGGAAGGGTCTCCTGGGGAGAGAAGAGAGGAGATGTCTTGGGGAGTCTTATATTCTTGCTTCTTGCCGTTTGGGTCGTGTCTGCCTGGGACCTCCAGTGGGCTGGGGTTCGGGTCCTGGGTTGCGTGGTGCTGAGGCACAACGTCGTCGTCCCTGGAAGGTCTGGCTTTGGGTGGTGCTGCCTGCAGGCCAGAAGCGCAGAGGCTGGGCCCGAGCGCCCCACAGGAGCTCCAAGCCCAGGTGAAGCTTCAGAGCCACCCACGGCTTCTAATGCCTGCGTGTGCTGTAGCCGCTGCCAGCACGAAACTCAGGCCCCAAGGGTTGGCAAGCTTCCCCTCGGACGCCCAGCGGAGTGCGCCCCTCGAGGGCTGCGTGCGCGTGCGGGGAGGCAGTGGGCTGGAAGAGACGACAGTTCACACCTCTGCCTTGACAGTCAGGAGCCAGGCCTGGCCCCAGATAGGCGGTGGAGGAGAGAGGCCAGGCCTCTTGCCTTCCCCAGGGCCTAGGCTTGGTGGAGCTCATCCCACACAGACACCCAGGACCTCCCGGGTGGAGGTAAATGCAACGTCCGGAAAAGAGGTGTGGCCAGGACAACCAGGCTGCAGGTGGGCACTAGGCAGGGTCTCCCCCACTGGGTTAGCCTGAGTCCTCACTTTGCGGGAGCTAACCTCGAATTAGGCACGTGCTCAGGTGACTTCCCCAAAGCAGTAGTAAAAACTGCTGTCTTCCGTAGTCCGAGGGGGAAGGTGGTGGTGTGTTTTAAATTTGAAAGCAAATAGATATCACAGGATTTTTTGGGGAAGACTAACGGAAATCAGTCCTGTGATCTGAAATTTAATGGCCATTATGGACATTGAGAGGGTATCCCTTTTCTCATGGGAAGATTTCTCACTTGGTTGCCACAGACTGAAAACCTTAAAACGCCCTTGTACTAGAATACAGTATTGTTCCCTGGACTGCATGCAAATTTTAGGAACTCTTGTAATTGTTACTCAACTAGGAGAACACATGGAATCTCTTCAAAGGTGAGGACAAAAAGGCACGATTCTCTGAGATAAGGAAAACACATATTCACATTTCCTTTGTAATTGTAAGTGGAAGTAAATTGGTGTATGTGTTTACGTAATATTTCAGTTCTAAATTTTAAAAAGAATAGTCTTGATATAACATGAAAATATTAGAGAACAATATGCTAATTTGGGATTTCATATAAAAATGGAACATATCTGTATTTTAGAACTCATTCTAGAATTTAGCAGCACAATCACCAAATTTGTAAACTATTAGTAGATGCAAAATAATTTTTCTTGTTTTTACATTTCATCATAGTCTCCCTTGTCTTATGTTAGTGTTTCTTTTTTTTTTTTTTAAATTGAAATCATGGGTATCATAATCTCAAGTCATATTTAAGAGATTGGTACAAATCACAAATTGTTTCACCAGTGAGCATGGAAGGTTGTTTACAAGGATGCTAATTTTACAGCTTTTTTATGCTGCTATAAAGCATAACTTTATGATGTAGGAATGCAATAAAGGATGCTAAATGGAATCTTTAAAAATTGTATTTCTCGAAGGCAGGGGAAATGGGATCTTTCATTTGAAAAAAAATGGGCCAACTCAGAACACTGATGAGAAGTTGCAAATCAACTAAAATGACAGATGCTTTCAAAGATACTTATATTTCATAATATAGTGGTTATTTATCAATATTATAATGAAAATGTACAGTTTTTCATTTGACCTGGCTCTGAAATAATATTTGTTTCTATGGTAATAAGCATTTTGTATTAAGAATCCTGAACACTTGAAAGTCATATATACCATTAGGATAAGGGGAGGTGACCTGGCCCAAATTTTTAAAGTTGACAGTTCACAAAGATAAAAAGCACAGTATTAGAATCTCAATCCCAGGCCTGAAAGACATCTGCCATCTGCTTTTTGAAGGAGAAAAAAAAAAAAGAATCATTTTTAACTTTATTAATAGCAAGTCTGACTCAAAGCTGCTAAAGTTATAATAATTACTAATTAAACTTAATGAAGAAATAGAGACAATAATGATCAATAATACCAGAATGCAAGGTAAGTAAGAGCAGCATGCTAGGTGTCCTGGCTCTAATGAATTGCACTTTTTGCTGTTTATGCCTGTCTGGTATTCAATGCTGTCTCACATGCTAGCTAGAAAAAGTCAAACTCCATTATGATTGGAAAAAGTCAACTATATGATTGATTTATTTTAATTCATGTATCTATCCTCCTATCTTTACTTTCTTCTTAATACGGGTCTAAATTTCATCCGTGGCATACAAGTGATGGCATAGAAATGATGTAGCATTTACCCTACCCTTTTTTGATGGTGGAAGAAATATGATGTAGGAATGCAGCCTGCTAAAGATGATGTTAGATATTGAATACAAAATAGGATGCAGAGCAGTCTGGGTAAATCAAGGTAGACGTGAACGTAGATACAGAAAGGAAATACGAGAGGAAATGCTAACTTTGGTGCAATTTATATTTGACACCCTTAATGACTACTTTCACTGAAAATGAAAATGTGGTTTTAATTTGTATTGTGGACTTTAATTTTTAGGGTAAAGAAAAATCTTAGCTAACCAAGATGTGAATTCTAGTAATGGCAGTAGTTAACCTGTCAATTGAAAGAATGTAACCTCCTTATCTCCTTTTCATGACATAACGGTAATCTCATCTGAGGGCATTGATATGAAGAAATAACAGCATGGCATGGTGAAACTACTGGCTCATTAATCTTGGCATCTACTTCCTACAGGGTTCCTTGATTAGTTAGATTCATTCATCGGGCATTTCAGAGTTTTTGATTTGTCACCATTGGGTAGGTTCACTGAGTTCAGGCTAAATTGAGCCAGAAGCAATGTTTATTAGTAATTTTGTAGTACAGGCTCCCCTAATAATTCAACCCAAATATCTCATCTGAAAAATATCCATTCACCCTCACTTCTAATGTGGGTTGCAGCTGTGTTTATAGGGAATTGAAAGAACACAAGTGATTGGGCATGCATTTTCTAAATTATTAATATGATGGCTAATAGCTATAAACCCATCTTCGTATCCGATGCAGAAATTATGATTCACTTTAAAAATGAAAGCAGCAACAAAGGGGGGCACCCCCCGCTTGGCTTTCTGCTAACTCTCTTTAGCGCAGAGCTTTTGGTACAGGAACTGTGGCCTGTTTAGCATGTGGCCATTACACAGAGAAACAGAACAATGCCTTTGGTTTCTCTCATGCACGCTTTATCAAAACAAGACACGGATTTATGAAACTTGCTAAAAAACGCTATTAAAGCATTTTAGATATGAACTATGCAGAGGGCTCTCTTTTGGTTTGGGTGGCTTATAATCAGTCTTTAAACAGGCATAATCAGTGCATTGTGCAGTTAAGCTGCATCTTCCATCCGCATGGTCAAATATCCTATATATCCAAGTTTCCATGTTTAAGTCATATTAGATGTAAGAGACATTTGTTGCAGTTGCTCCTGCTGCCACCATCCTTCTCAGTTATATGTTGAAGTAATTCACAAGCACTAGGAAATATATAACTTACCCATCTGACATATATGGTATATGTTCTTTGTATATTTCATTGAAATGTCACAGGGCTTTATATGCTTTTGCTCTTAGTCCTTATTTCACCTTTTTAAGATAAACTCAAACAAGGTCAGATTAAGAGTTACAGAAACCCTTAATACTGGAAAGATCATATGTGATTCTTTTTTTTTTCTAAAAAATAATTATTTTATTTAACTGTATTACTATTATTATTTTTTTTTCCAGTTTGATCAAACAGAGAGAGAGAGAAAGTGAGAAAACAAGCCACCAGTTCTAGGACTTGAACTGCAGTTGGCCATGTGGGAGTCCAGCACCTTTAACCACCACACCACCTGCTGGCCCCGTGATTCTTTTTCTTTTACACAGGGCACATGCACTCACCATGGTGGGGAAGAGAGTGTGCAAGCAAGTTTCTCCCTGGGGGTGGGGGAGTGGCCATGCCACAGTCCCTTTTCCATTCTCCTCTTGAGATTTTGGGCATGCATGTACATGTGCCCTGGTTGATTTCGAGTTGCTGGGTCCAGGACTCAGACCATGCAGTTGGCCATGTGGGATCTAGTTACCTTAGCTCCACGCCACTGGCTGCCTCAATCCTTTCTAGTTTTCTTGTCTTTTTAAAATTTTTAAAGAGTTTTTTTGCCATTGGGTACGTGCACTTGTTGGAGAGAGACAGCAATAGAGACAATGAGAAGGAAAATGAGAAATCATCCCCCAAGGGAGATGGCCATGTCACAATCACTTTTCCTCCATTCTCCTCCTAGGATCTTGGGCACATGTACCTGGTGTGATTTTTCAAGCCACTTGTCAGGGATTCAAACCCCAGTCAGCCATGTGGGAGCTCAGTGAAATAACCACCATGCCGTCTTCTGGCCCCACCTTTCTAGATTTTCTAATTGCAAGATTCTGATGCTTTTAGTAAAACAAAACTGGTCTTTGCCGCACTTGCTTTATTATTACATGCTTAGTTTTGCCTTTTAGGTACTCTAACATTTATTTCAAAAATAACTTTTTAGAGGGTGTTTATTTTGTTACTTTCCATCCAATACCTTACATTTGAGCCCTATTTTTCAGTTTACAGAGGACATTATTTCATTTAAACCATGGTACATTTATGAAGTAGATATTGTAATCCCTGGTTTATAGATGAAGAAATTGAAACTCAAAGAAGCTAAGTGACTTGTCAGAGGTCACATACCTAGTAAGTGACAGAGATAATTTTTTAACTCACATCTTCAGATCACTCAGTATATGTAACATGTAGACATTGCTCTTATTCTTAAAATTTTTTCAGAGAAGAAAACTAAATAACTTCCCTTTATTAGAAGCTTAATAATTCACCCTTGTAACCTAAAAATGAGTTGTTTTGATGGAACATGATAGCTGCATTAAAATAAAACATGGTTTCCAGAATCTAGAAACTCCTTTTCTCTTGAACCTCACCCTCTCTCTAGAGGTTAATTCAAGATAGTTCTAGGGTGCCACTGAGAAAGCTCTTTATTGCGTGAAAAATTTTTATCAATGAAGTGTCTCCTTGTGATGAGCTTTGGGCTGAGGTGGCAAGAAACTTGTGAGCTCTGTGAGTACTGTAAGGAGGATGGCATTGCAGATGGAAAGAAGGGTTGACTATATAGAGGATCCTTGTGTCCCTTGGTGCTTCAAATATGCTTCTTGTCTGTGCAAAGTTTCATGGGGGAGTCTTTTGATGTTGTTTCTATATAGTATTCAGTAGTCCAAATTTAGGATAAGCTGTTTCTCCACATTATTAGAAATCCATTGCCAAGCCTGGATCTTGAGATCTTAGCATTCAAAGAGATCTTTGAAATCATTTCTTGTCCTTTTCTCATTTCTTACCAAGTGAATTTGTGGACTGATTGAATGCAAGATAGAGCTCTACTATTGGCCTAATTGCCAGAAAGTCCTTCTTTTTATTGCACTTTGTCTGCTTGCCAGTTCTTCCTTCTGTAGTCTTGCCTTATTAAGAACTCTCCCTTTTTTTAGTACTGAAATGATTTTTATTTTCAGTCATCTTTAATTAATGTTTGTCAGTATAGTATCAGTCAGTACACCACTAGGGTATTCTGTAGTATCAGAGAAACCCCATATCTCTGGCTTTAACACAACCAAGATTTACTATTTTGCTCATACAAATTACACTGTGAAGGAACCGGGACAACTCCCTTTGATGTGGTAACTCAGTAGTCCAAGCTGCTTGCATTCTGTGGCTTGACCACCACTTCTGGGGTTTCCATTGTCTTTGTGGTAGGAAGAGAGAGCTGGACGGTTGTGAACTGGCTCCTAGTGCTTTGACCCAGGAATTCCTTATTGTCCCATAAGGAGGAACTAATACATGGCTTTCCCTAATTGCAAAAGGCAAATGTGAGGGACCATGTGGATATTTGGTGAGTAGAAAACACCTCTGCCACAATCTTATTTTCTCTAAAAAGTAAATATTCTTACTTCTCCCACTTAACATGTTTTTATACTTATAAGTCAACAATTATTTTTGTGCATGTTGGAAAGGCATGGAGGTAGGAGTATCAGAGAAATAGATGACATTCAGGCTTTCAAGGTGTTTACCATGTAAGTGGGGAGAAAAGTGAATGTGCGTGTGTGTGTGTGTTTGTCAGAGTATGCATGCACTTACCAGAAATCAAGAAAGCACCCCCTAGTGGGTCGTGGTCATGCTACAATTCTTTTCTCTTTATTTCTCCATCCTGTCAAGATTTGGGTCCCGTACATGCACCTGGTGTTTTTCAAGTCACTATGGTTGGATGTGGGATCTGGCTCCCAATGCACAACACTTAAGCAGGCTGTGCATAGGATGCTGACCCAAGACAAATGGAGTTGCCCCAAAACAAATACATTTAGTTTTTTAGAAAGAGATGTTTTTCTCTAGGCCATGTGTGCTCGCTGGAGAGACAGAGCAACAGAAAGCGAGAAATCACTCCTCGGGGGGATTACCATACCGCAATCCCATCTCCTCCATTTTTTGCCTGGAAGTTTGAGCATGCATGCACTTGTATCTGGCATGAGTTTCAAGCTGCTGGGTCTAGGGCCCAGGGCTCGAACCATGGTTGACTATGTGGGAGTTCAGCACCTTAACGACTATGCCACCTGCTGGCTCTAACAAACATACACACACACACACATACACATTTTTTCCTCTTTTTTAAAAAGAGGTTTTTGCTATAGGGCACATGCACTCCTCAGGAAGACAGAGAGAGACAGAGAGACAGAAAGTGAGAAATCATCCCCTGGGGGATGGTCACGCTGCAATCCCTTCTCCTCCATTCTCCTCTTGGCGGGATCTTGGGCACGCACGCACACGTGCCCGGTGTGAGTTTAAGCCACCAGGTCTGGAACTCCAACCATGGTCGACTATACGGAAATCCCAGCGACATAGCTATTATGCTAACTACTGGCCCCACAAATATTTTTTTAAAAAAACACCAAGGCAGTTTTAAGTGGATTAATCAAGTGGTAAGTACTCTGATTGGTATACGAATGCAATGGGAACTCAAAGAAGCAGGAGCTCATGGGAGATGGAATTCTTGGGCAAGGCTTTCTGGAGGAACTGGTCCTTAGAGGACAGCACGGTTACGTGCTAGGCTTTTCTCTTCTACTTTGTTAGAGTTCTGGCCTTTCTTTGTGGGTCTCAATTTCAGACCTATAAAATAGTTTTGTGTGTTTTTATGTATGATTACTATACTGTCCCTCTAAATGTGGGACTATTAACCAGATTCAGGTCCCTAATAACCAGGACAAGGAATGGTGGACCATTTGTCAGACTCACTTTAATAGTCATTTGTAATCTGATATAGTGTGATATTGGGGCGTCGGGAAAGTCATGACTATTTTTCTATGTTTTTCTATACAAAAATGTGTCATGACTTTTCCAGTGATACACTAGCATTTCTGATATTCCTCAGTGGATAAGACTGGCACATGGTAGGTGCTCAGAAGAACATGTATTAAGTTAAATTAAATGTAGATGTGTTGGTGTTAAAGTTCCTGGCTGTGACACTTGCTACTGATTTGTTGTATGTAGGGGAGGTAGTAACCATTTAAAAAATGTATATTAAAGGACTTATGTGACTATTGGGGTGAAAAAGAAACAAATCACTCTTGACAGTAAGCAAGATTATGTTTTCATTCCCACAAGAAATAGTCCCTCCTCGGTTCTTGCGAGGGGCGGGAAAGAGAGCAGGATTTGTAACATGGCGGACCACATCGACCAGGCTTATGAGCAGCATTTAAATATACTAGCAGATGTGAAAGAAACTGTGACTACTATCGAAACTGATGAAGAAACATATGAAGACGTCTATAAATCAACGAAACGAAATATTCCAGTGCTCTTCATCTAGAGAGATGGTGTTGTACTAGTTGCTCCTCCATTGAGAGCAGGTTAAAACAGAGAATGTGTTCTGAATGGAAAAATAGGAGACTTTGTACAGTTACCTCTTTAAGTGTACAAGACCTTCAGAGGAGAAACACGCATACCTTCTGCTATGATCTGAGAATTCTTTCACTCCTAAATGAGCTGATTTATAGAGAACTCACAACTTCTTAGGTTGATGGCATTTTTATTTTTCTCTAACTTTTCCAAAAAATGTGATCGCTAAGATGCAAAAAAAAAAAAAAAAAAAAAAAAAAAAAGATATAGTCCCTCCTCGACCTACTGTGAATGCAATGCTCACTTGGAGTAAACTCATCACCCATGAGAGGTTAATTACCTCTTCTTAAGAACTGGGGTACCATGTAGTGCCTTCAAAAAGGTAATTTAGTAAATGATGCCCTGGTATCTTGGAAGAGTTAATATGCCACTTTCAGAAACTCCAGTGACTGGATTGTCTCCCACAGTACAGGGAGGAGCACACACTTGCCAGGAAACCAGCCATCATAGATTTCCCTGTTGGAAGACTTAAGAGTTTCATTTTCATTTTAAACCTAGTGGCTTCTCTGAAACTGGTTGAATGCCGTGAGACATTTCAGATTTAGAATTATGATGAGAATTTCTCTTTAGGCAGAACAACTCCAGAGGAGGACCTTAAGTTCTGGTAGGGGTTATTTTGGTATGGGCTAGGAGATGCTTCTCAGGTAGGTAGGTTTTTCTTTTAGTTAAAGATGAACAATCTCTGTGTGCTCTGCTCTATGTGGGACTTCAAAAAGTTCGTGGAAAAATGGAATTTAAGTATGAGCTTATTTTGGTGCAAGAAATTTTGAAATCCACACATAGTTATTTTTCCTAATGCATGTTTTCCCTGAATCTTGAGAAGACTCCTCATAGTCAGGAACCCAGAAGAAGTGCAGCATAATTTAAAAACATAGTAGTAGTCCTGGGTCAGTTTTAACCTGACTCTCTGATCTTGGTCCAGTGACTAAGCAGCTGTGAGCTTCCATTTTCTCACATACTATCTGACATCTTTTCCCACAGCCATCCCCAATAATGATCTAACTGTACATTGCTGACCAGTGCGGGGCAAGGTCACTTTAAAAATACCTGTTAATCAGATGCCAGGGCTGATCTTTGTCTAATCAGTTTCTTTTAAAGGCATTGTCCTCCCACCCCCCACCAAGGAGAGGAGTTCTGATTCTGAGTCAGGTCAGCATTGTGTTAACAGGGTGAAAGGTAAGCACTTGGCACCAATGTTCTGCAGAGGACTTGCTGCCATTGAAAACATCCCTAGCTTTGTAAAGGGGCTGGCAGGGGCTCGGACTGCATTAGGAAATAATTTTCCAAAGTAGGAAAGGAAGATGGGAACATACAAGAATATTTCTTTTCATAGACAAACACAGCTGTGCAAACAAATCCTCTTTCCTACTCTTAAACAATTAGTGTCATAGGGACCAGCAGTTAGCGTAATGGCTATGTCGCTAGACTCCCATGTAGTCAACCGCGGTTTGCGTCCCAGACCCGGTGGCTTAAAACTCATGCCGGTCGCGTGTGCGTGCGTGCCCAAGATCCCGAGAAGAGAATGAAGGGGAAGAGATTGTGGCGTGGCCATCCCCCCACCCCAGGGGGTGATTTCTCGCTTTCTGTCTCTCTCTCTCTCTGTCTGGCGAGCGCACACACCCTATAGCAAAAAACAAACAAACAAACAAACAAACAAAAACAATTAGTGTCATAGTTTACATATCATCCAATAAAGTGTAAATACTCGATGGTCTTAACTGAAAGGAGAAGTCAGACAACCTAGATATATTTTTATATAGGAAGCACCAAGGAACATTTGGTTGGATTGATTAGGCCTACATAGTACCAGTTCATCGTATAAAGTTAGCATGGCAACTGGCCAACTACTTAGAAGCCAGACTTGGTGCAGTGCCAGCATATTTATTCAGTTGCCAAGGCAATGCCAGATGTTTGTGACCCCATGGGAGAATGAAAAGAATGGGTAGCCTAGTGGCCACTCAGGTGAGCACATGTCCAAGGTCAGGAGTTCTCTGCTTATAACCTTTCTTTATGTGTACATGAAGGTTAAAACGTGAAGTTCAGGGAAAATTGTAAAGTCTGTGAAGGTTTTTGGGAACCTGCAGCTCCCTCTACCCCCCACTCCTGACATTTGCAGAGTCATAGGACCTTATCTTTATATCTTTTTCTCCTATCAAAGCAGGAAGTTGGCTGGTATCATTTACATTTTGACTGAATGGATTTACAGCAATATGTTAGCTTATCCATTTTAAACCTTTTAATTTTAGTGTAGAAAGAATGTCTTTATTAATGTTAATTTATCTGAAGAATTTTTAAGCATTATGAGGCGCATAAGAGTGATATTGGGAGTAGAGTGTTTGCACAGGAGAGCATTCTGCAGTTTAAGGAAATTAACACTGGAAAAAAGAATAAAAGAATCTACTCTAGTTGTTCAGGGATTCTTAGGAGCTGGCAGAAAATCAGTGAGAGAAAAATATTCTTGGGCTGGCCTATGGAACAGTGGTATTTAGAGCTGGAGGCTACATGACAGACTGCAGTTTGAGTACTGGCACTGGCAGCTTGAAAAACATACCAGGCACATGTGTGTGCATGCCGAGAATCATGATAGGATGGAAAAATGAAGCAAAAAGCATTGCAGTGGGCCAGTACCCCGCTGGGAGGCTCTCTTTCTTAGGCAAGCACATGCAACCTAGTGGCAATTAAAAAACAAGAGAGGAAGAAAACAATGGAGGAAGGAAGGAAGGAAGGAATTCATTTGGGCAATAGGAATACCAGTGTTTGTTTTACTCTCTAAGATGTATATTTTATACACACACACACACACACACACACTCACATGCCCTGTTTGTTGGACATATTTCACAGTAAGAAAAAAGGAAACAGTAGTAATTTTCTCCCTCCTCTATTGTCCCATCTTCAAACACCAGCTTTCCCAGAGTAATGAGACTTTACAGATTTTCTTAGGGATTGACTGTCTCGAAGCTGCTGAGTATATAGAGACACCTCTGGCACTGTGGATTTCTAGATGAAGGCCAGTGCTCAAGTCACCTGGCCCACGTCCTGCCTTTGCAGTAATCCTCATCGCCACCTCCCACACAAGCACATCCACACCTTCCCTTCCCCATCTCTATTCCTCTGCTTCAAAATCCCCTGAGTTTTTTCTTACTGAGTCATATTCTGCCCTGAGTTTCCATCTTCTCTATGATAATCCTGTTTTTCACTCTAAACAAGCAGTACTCACCCACCTGGCCTCAAATTTCTGCTATCCAAGAGACACCTGGATTTCGAGTCAGGACTGGGGAGAAGTAGCAGCTACTTCTGCTACTTCTTGGAGGTGAGGGAGAGAAGGAAAATGGGGACCCTACTGAGTCTGTCCTGGGGGATGGGGATAGGTGGAGACAATGAAAATTGAATTTGGTAAAACAAGATCCAGAACATTTGTCTGTTAATTTGTGTGCATTGATGATTAGTTTACCTATTTCCTGGCCAGAAGGCATGGTACCTCATTCTTATTCTGTGGTAAAAAATACTGTTGGATAAATGTTCCTGGGGTGGCGTGAGGGAAATGGACATTGACTTTGATTTTAGGTACCAGGAAAGTGAGAGAGGAATCAAATGATTTGCTATGTAAAAATTAAAATCTTGAAGATGTGAGCTGCTTCTCTAATTACCATGCAATATAGAAGCAGTTGTACGTAAAATAAAATACTTTCAAATGAGCTTTGATTTCTATTTTGTAAAAGTAGTAAATTCAACTAGATGTTAGGTAGGATGTGTGAAAGTTGTCAGAATCAAAATGGATTCATTTGTGTCAATTCATGTTAAACTCTGACTAAATTGAGCTGTGGAAGGCCATAGAGGGGTCAGTTTCCATGCGAGTAGGCCTGGTAACAAGAGCAGTCACAAGACCGCCAGAACCACAGCCTTGTGCAAAGACCACCCCAGGCTTATACAAAAAGCACTTCTGCAAGGACATCTGTCCAGAAACTGCCTGTCCAGCTTGGGACTGAGGCCACCCTTCTCATTGATCCCGGTAGCCAAGAATAATTGTCCCCAAACAATCTTTGTTGTCCCTCCTGATTTTTCTTTTTAAAAACCCTGTTTTCCTTTACTTCCTTGAATATAACTGTAGTTTACTATGGCAAGTGTATTCTGCATTTTGTTGCCTATTACTGAATAAACATAATTTTTCTTTTCAAGTGCCTGTTATTTAGAGACAGACTAGTGTATCAAAGTAGGAAGTTACTGGCTATCTTATTCTTTCTAGTTAAATTAATCACACATATTATAGACCAAATGTTTGTATAACGTAGTTTAGATACTTCTAAGAGACAGGGTACTTGCCACCTTCCAAGGAACTCCATTTCTCCTAAAACATTCTTATATCAAATTGAAACCATTCCCCTCTGACTTTTCCTTAATGTCCTCTAAAATAAGTCTGTATCTTTTATAACTTGACAAGTTCTTACATGTTTAAAGACAGCTTTTCTGTTCCCCTTTCTCTCCTAAAAAACCTATACAAAGATAAGGGGAGGGGCCCATAGGTGGCTTAGTGATTAAGGTACTGGACTCCCACATGGTTGACTGTAGTTTGAGTCCCGAACAGTACAGCTTGAAACTCACAGAGGTTGTGTGTGTGTGTGTGTGTGTGTGTGTGTGTGTGTGTGCCCAAAATCCTGAAAGGAGAATAGAAGAGAAGGGATTTCAGTATGACCACTTCCATAGAGGGAGGTGATTTCTCACTTTCTCTGTCTGTCTCTTTGGCAAGCGAACATGCCCTAAGGCAAAAATCTTTTAAAGAAAAAAAAAGATAAGCAACTATGGTCAAAAGTATGAAGGTTCCCTAAGTCATCAAAAAACATGTTTAGTCATTTTTATTATATAGGAGACAGATATGTGTGTGTGTGTGTGTGTGTGTAGGGTGCGCACACTCGCCAGAGAAATAGAGAAAGACAGAAAGTGAGAAATCATCCTCCAGGGAGGGTCGCAATCCCTTCTCCTCCATTGTCTTCTTAGGATCTTGGGCATGCATGCACATGCACCCTGTGTGAGTTTTAGCCACTGGGTCCGGCACTCGAACTGCGACCCACTACATGGGAGTCCAGCAATGGAGCCATTACGCTATCCACTGGTCCCATTTACCCTTTTTTCTATTTCAGACATTTAAGTGTGGTATTATTTTAATTCAGCATTTCTGTTTCTGAGGATGAGGCTTAGAAATATCATTTTAAAGTTTGAGAACTACTATTTTAATCGCTGAAGTTGTCCAGGTAAGTTAAATACAATTGATGCTAATCTTAGAAATGGATTGTACCTGGAAAAGACCTTTCTGGCTTTTCAGCTACCAGCCATATATCCTCCAGTGACTGAATGTTAGCATCATCCTCTGCTAGCTCCCTTATTCTCAGGTACAAGCTCTTTCTTTCCCTGTCTTTCTCCCAGTCATGGACTCCTCAGTTCTAGTTACACCTACTGCCTACAGAACAGAGCTTAAATTCTTTTTGGTCTGCATATCCTCAGTCCTCCCAGATTGCTGCTCATATGTATGGGATAGCAATCCTCTTCCAGCATTCAAGTTTTATGAGACTGTATGTCCATTTCTTTGGATCTATTGCTCTTCAGCCTTATTTTATTTTCTCTAAAACTTTATATATGAATGTTAATGCAATTCAGCATGAATGAAATCCACTCACAAGTTGTCCTCTAGCATTTGCATTGGTTACATCCCCTTCTGGGTCTTATATGTTGTACATCATTTCAGAATATCATCAATGTAGGTGACATTTTGTATTCTGTTTCTGTATATTTTTCATATTAATTTGTATCTTCATATTTGTAGATTTAATACCTGTGTTATTAGTTTACAGCTTTTTCTGATTACAAAAATGTTACTTGGGATTGGTTAAGGTAGCCACATCCCACAGGACTGATTACATGGGTCCAGTCCTGGACCTAGTGGATTGAGAAACACACCCTGTGCATGTGCATGCCCCACATTCCAAAAGAAGTGAGAGATGGAGAAAGAATTTTGAGTGGCCATTCCCTATGAGGGGTGCTTTCTCCTCTCTGTTGTTTATTGTAAGTATTGTTAAATATAAACACGTATTTATTCGTTCAAAATAAATTTGAAGGTCTTATTCCATATTCCCTTACTTAGAGATAAATACTCCTGAGATTTAATGTGCATGTGTGTAGAAGAGAGAGAGATAATTTATTTATTTATTTGTTTATTTTTAGGCTTTTGCCATAGGGTATATATACTTGCCAGAGAGAGACAGAGAGAGAGAGAGAGACAGTGAGAGAGAAAGAGAGAAATCAGACCTCAGGAGAGATGGCCATGCTGCAATCCTTTTTCTTCTATTCTCCTTCTGGGATTTTGGGCACACACACACCCAGCATGATTTTCAATCCTCCAGGTCTGGAACTCAAATTACAGTTAGTCACGTAGAAGTCCAGTGCCTTAATCACCATGCCACCTGCTGGCCCAAGAGAGAATTATTTTTAAGGATTATTGTATTTAAGTCTCCTGAATGAAAATATAGCAGATGCAAGTCACTTATTACTACCCTGTCCATTGTAGTCACTAGGTATGTGTGGCTAAACTGAAGTTAACCAAAATTAGAAAAGTAATTCCTTGGCTACAGTAGCTGTATTTTAAGTGCTCCAAACTCACATTGGTAGTGGTTACCATATTGGATAGCACTGTAGACAGTTTATTGGACAGTGCTGATTCATAGCAGTCTAGACTGGGTAGATACAGAAATGGGTTACTCTGCTACTTTCTGAGTTTCATGAGACTTCATTCTGAGCTCTCACCATGGAACTGAACAGTGTACATGGACAGAGAGTGTCCCTAAGGACCTTTGAAGACATTCGTGTAAGTAGAAACTTAACCTCACTATGAGATTTCTAATTAGATTTTAATGTAACTTTTAAAAAATGTTATTTCTTCTTCTTATTATTATTTTTAAAATTTGACCAGAGAGAGACAGAGAGAGAGAGAAAGGTAAAGTGAGAAAGCAAGCCACCAGGTCCAGGACTTAAACCATGGTCGGCCATGTGGGAGTCCAGCACCTTAACCAGCACACCACCTGCCAGCCCTCAATGTAGCATTTTTTAATAATGAGGATAAGGATAGCCTGAGGAGGAAGGTCTTAACTACTAAGGGTATAGAATGGGAGGGATATATATCATTTCTGTGCTCGTCAAATACCACCCCATAGAAAGTTTATTTTTCCCTTTTCAACTATTTAATAAAACTCATACAGGTCAAAAAACTTCATTATCAAATCAGAGTATCTGATTCACCAAGCTTTCAGGTTATTTAAAAAGAATGTTCAGATGGAAACTGTCACAAATATGACTTTTTATTTGTCACTATT
>NW_006159563.1:7189098-7189302 GCF_000334495.1 Tupaia belangeri chinensis
TTATTCTTGCAAGCCGCCATGGTGCTACTCAGAGAGCCAAAAAGCCAAAAAAAGTTTTTTTTAAAATATAACTTTTTAAAAAAACAATTATTATTTATTAATTTAATTTTATTTGCTATTATTATTATTATTATTATTTTTCATTTGGTCAGAGGGAGACAGAGAGAAAGGGAAAGTGAGAAAGCAAGATGCCAGGCTCAGGAC
>NW_006159563.1:7189321-7190585 GCF_000334495.1 Tupaia belangeri chinensis
GTGAGTTTAAGCCACCGGGTCTGGGACTCGAACTGCGGTCAACTATGTGGGAGTCCAGTCATTACGCCAACTGCTGGTCCCAGGTCAAGTACTTCTAATCGTGCCTGACACCTGGTGGATGTTTACAGAATGATATTTGGCACTAAGGATTATTAATAACCAGACCTCCCAACAATAGGATGGCCTGCCTCAAGTGGTCAGTTCCCTATCACCATCATTTGGGGTGTTTGTGATGCAGATAACAGGGAGGCTCTTGAGGGGATCCCTGAGTTGGGAGGGAGGTTGCCTTTGGCATTCCCAATTCCTGTGGATTGACTTTTCCCTTTGGGCAGGTGGCAAACTGTGCTAGACAGTCCTCAGCAAGCCCGCAGGCTTCCAGCAGGAGCGACAGCTGCGCCTGCTGACATGGAAATATTCTTCTGAACAAGCAGGCTGTTTCCCCTGCACGCTCTCAGGAGGGTGCAGCAGAAGAGTTCAAAAAACCAAGCAGAGTCCCCTCCCTGTTACATGCAGAGAGAGTGAGGAGTCATCCTCAGTGCGTACAGAGGCTGTGGGGAAGACGCGGGCTGCTGCTTACGATTGCTTTGCTGGTTAGCTGGACCGCACTGAGCGCTTCAGGGCTGGGGGCCGGGGTGATGGCAGGTGGTGGGTGGGTGAAAAAGACCAGGGAGATCCACCGCCAGTATTCCCCCAGTGTTCATTTTCCTCACAGCACTGCTGGAGGAGTCCATATGGAGGGACCATAAAACCCAGCTGGGTAGCTGAGGGATAAGGATGCCTTTGGCTAGCTAGTTCACAGAGAAGTTTGCATTTTTGATTTCATTTTTTCTTAAGCGATAGGGTCTCACTGAGTCAGCCTTGAAGGGTGTTGCATTACTACTATGCCATCTCTGCCCCTAACAAATGCCTTTTTTTTTTTTAAAAAAAGATTTATTTATTCAGGTCAGCAGATGGCATAGTGGTTAGGTTGTTGGATCCCCGCATGGCCGACCACAGTTCAAATCAAGGCTCAATGGCTTGAAAA
The DNA here is from genome assembly GCF_000334495.1 of Tupaia belangeri chinensis. Lineage (NCBI taxonomy): Eukaryota > Metazoa > Chordata > Mammalia > Scandentia > Tupaiidae > Tupaia > Tupaia belangeri. The sequence continues at coordinate 7,190,346 of NW_006159563.1, forward strand.
ATCATGCCAAGGGCATGTGCATGCATGTTCCAAATCCCAGGAGAATGAAGAAGGGATTACGGCATGGCCATCCCCCCTGGGGGGGGTGATTTCTCACTTTTCCTATTGTCTCTCTCTTTGGTGAGCACACATGCCCAGTGGAAAAAGTCTTATTTATTTAATTATTATTTATTTTAAATTTTTATATTTATTTAATTATTAATTAAACAATTAATAATTGCTTATTTATTTAATTTTACT
>NW_006159563.1:7192167-7221403 GCF_000334495.1 Tupaia belangeri chinensis
TATTTGCTATTATTATTATTATTATTATTTTTCATTTGGTCAGAGGGAGACAGAGAGAAAGGGAAAGTGAGAAAGCAAGCTGCCAGGTTCAGGACTTGAACTGCAGTCTGCCATGTGAGAGTCCAGCACCACCTTAACACCATGCTACCTGCTAGCCCCTTAATATAAGGTTTTAAAATGTATTAGCGGGACTGGCAGGTGGTATGGTGGTTGGGGCACTGGACTCCCACATGGCTGACCATGGTTTGAGTCTCAGACCCGGCAGCTTGCTTTCTCACTTTCCCTCTCTCTTTCTCTGTGTGTCTCACTCTGGTCAAATTGAAAAGAACAATAATGATAAATAAAATAAAGGGAATAATTATTTAAAAATGTATCAGTATATCCTATTTTAAAAATTAAATCTGACATAATATTTTTAAAAAGTATCAATATGTAAATGTTGGGGCTATGCCTGGGTCATTTCGAGTGGACATGTGAGAGATGCAGTAAGGAGTACAAGAGGACAGAAACTATGATTTGAAGTAAATGTGTGTGCACGCATACACACACACACACACATGTTCACACTTAAGATTTTCCTCTAGTGAGTCATAGCTATTCCAGGAAAACAACTGTCTGATCACTTACAGCTTTTCAATGCCTGATTTGAAATTAGTCTCATTTTCTCCCCAGGGCATCCACAATTCCCTGCAGATCTCAAAACCAGTTACACATCAGAACCCTGTGGACCTGGTCAGATGTGCTACCGCATTAATTATACTGCAGATCATGGTTGTGAGTTCTGTATGCAGATGTGCACGGGAAGCTTGCAGATGTGCTCAAAGAAAAAGTTGTTCAAAGGGCTTGAATACATTGTGCTGGTGCCAGACATATTTATCACAGGCTAGTTACTGAGAATGCTGACGGATTTATTTCACGGGCCTGTGCAATGTAAAGCACGTAATGAGAAGATACTAAATTGAACTAACAGATTATGAGTGTGTGTGTGTGTGTATCTCAAACACTTATGAAAATGCCTGTACATACAGTAGTTTATCAAGTTTTTCATGTTTTAAATAGTGACTTGAAACAATTAGTTTTTATTTTGTAAACTCGAGATAATTTTAAAAACAGAGGAGCCAAGTGGTGGTATGGTGCTGGTGCAACTGGACCTACATGGGAAACGTCCTGGGTTTGTGAACCTGGGATCTCGCTGGGTATGCCAGGCACATGCACGTACCCATGGCCTGGTCAGGCTGAGGCTGGGAGTGGATTGCGGTATGGGGAACCCCTTGCTGGTGCTTTTCTCTGTCTCTCTCTCTCTTTCTCATGGGAGAGATGGTAAACAAGCAGTTTTTAAAAACCGAAATGTACTTTGCGCAGTAACTTAGTGTCTTACTTGCTGGCAATATTGGGAACCATATAAACTTATTATTGCCTTGGTTTATGGCATTGGCCATGAGAAGGGATTATAGTGGCCATTAATTTTTTCATTATAAAAATTTCAAACATTAAAAAATGTACAGAAAATAATACAATGAACTCCCACTTATCTATTACCCAGATTCTAAAAATATCATGATGTTATCCCATTTTCTTTACTCTTTTTTCCACTTTTCTTTTTGTGGGAGCATATTAAAGCATGTCTATGACATTACACATATTTCAGTAACATCTCTAAAAATACAGACAAATGTACCATTTATACCTAATAAAGTAAATAATTTTTTTAGTATCGTCTAATTCACCATCAAATTTCTCTATCTAAAGTATATCCCTTTAGAGGTAGAATTGAGTCCAAACGAGATCCATACTGCATTTTTTTCTATTGAATTTTTAATTTTAATATTTTTACAACTCAACAACATTTAGTATGCTTATTGGTTGGGCAGCCATCATCACAGTCTGGTTTTAGAAAATTACGTTACTTACCAAGATTCCTTCCAGCCCATCTGCAGTCGATCCTTGCTCCCACTGTCAGCTCTGGGCAACCACTGATTTTCCTTTCATTTTTATAAATTTTCCTTTCCTGGACATTTCATATCTTAAATTTTTAAAGACCCAGAGTAGTTTCTTCTTCTCTCTTCCTACCCCCCCTGCCATTTACTTACTAGTCTTTGAAATGTCCTGTGTTCTGGATTTGCCTGCTTCTTTTACAAAGAATATCAGATGTTATCTAACTTTTTCCTTTTTCTTTTTTTCTTAAAAGAATTATCTTATTTAACTTTATTTATTATTATTATTATTTTTTAAATTTGATCAGAGAAAGACAGAGAGAGAGAGACAGAGAGAGAGACAGAAAGAGAAAACGTGAGAAAACAAGCTGCCAGGTCCAAGACTTGAACTGTAGTCAGCCGTGTGGGAGTCCAGCATCTTTAACCACCATGCCACTTGCCAACTCTAACTTTTTTCTTTATTCTCTGCCTCCTCACTCTCCATATTTTTTGTGAATGAAATTTAGCTATAGAGCAGCACTATCTACTATCCGTAGAACTTCTGCAGTGATTGCAATGTTCAGTATCAATACTGCCCAGATGACTGCATCTGACTTTCTTTTTATTGCCAGAAAGTGCGTGGTGCTTGCCAGAGAGCTAGAGACAGACAAAAGAAGAGAGATGGAGAAATCACCCCCCATGGGATGTGGTCATACTACAATCCCCTCTCTATTTCTCCATCCTGTCAGGATTTGGGACATGCACACACATGCACCTGGCATGTTTTTCAAGCCTCTGGGGCTGAGATGTGAGCCTTGGTTGGCCATGTGAGATCCATCTCCCTTAATCACTAGGCTGGATGGCTAGCTGTACATGTGACTTTCAGCACTTGAAATGTGGATCCTATGATGGAGAAACTGAACTTTTAATTTTACTTTTAAAATTTAAATAGCTCCCTGTGTCACTGGCTGCTGTATTATATAGTGTAGATCTAGAGGCTTAAATTAGATTTAGGTCCAATGTTTTGGGTCATGAATATTTCATAGGTAGTGCTGGATGCTTTATATTGTGTCATATCAAAAGGCATAAAGTGTTTGCTCGTCCCACTTTCAGGAATGCAATGATTGACCAGTGGGTTCAGGTAGTGACAGTATGAGCTCCATTGTAACATTTTCCCATCAATGTTTTACCTAATGCTTTCATCCATTTATGAGTACTGGCTGAAGCAATTATTTCACGAGGGCTTGCAAAATAGTGATTTCCCACTTCTGTCATTCCTTCCTCATTTATTAGCTGGAATTCTTTGGTAAAGACCTTTATTCATCACCTAGAGCTATTTGCTTATACTGAAATACATTTCGTACAGAAAAGGCAGGTTAAATGCTGAGTTTTTGCCTTTTAACGGCTTTTTTTCAGTGTAATGCGTATTCCAGTTATTTCCAATGGTGTTTGGTGGAAAAATGTTTCATTTTTTAGTGTCATTATGAACTCAGAGAGTTTACATATTCAGTGTCCTTTAGTCAATTTCATTTATTATTATTTTTAAAAAATGCTTAAAGCATCTTACCTTAGGCCAATAGGAGCCTTTGTTTAGGCTTGTATGTTCTTCTGATAAAAGCATAGGGAGCACTATCATTAGGGAACTACAAATAAAAACCACACTGATATACCATCTCATACTCATTAGGATGGTTACTTGAAAAAGAGAACCAAGAATGAAAAGAAATTGGAATACACTATACATTGTCGATGGGCATGTAAAATAGTGTAGCTGTATACAAAACAGAATGACTGTTACTCAAAAAATTCAAAATAAAATGATCATATGACTCAGTAATTTAACTTCTGGGTATATACTCCAACAGATCGAAATCAGGAACTCGAAGAGATATTTGTACACCCAAGCTCATCACAGGATTATTTACAGTAGCCAAAAGGTGAAGGTAACTCAAATGTCTATCAATGGCTGAACAGAAAAGACAAGATGCGATCAAATATGTAAGTGTCTATTTATTTGCCTACAGCATGATGAACCTTGAGGACATCAAGCTAAATAAAACAAATCGATTACAAGAGGACAAATACTGCATAATTCCACATATGTGAGATACCTAGAGTAGTGCAATTCACAGAGACAGAAAGAATGTCAGGGACAAGGGAGAGAATGGGGAGTTATTGTTTAATAGATACTGAGTTTTAGTTTTTCAAGGTGAAAAAAGTTCTGTGAATGGATCTCACTGAACTGTACATTGGGTAAGTAGCTGGGCACATGGGCATATGTGTCCAGAATCCTTACAGTATGGAGAAATGGAGGACAAAGGATTGTGGTTTGACCATGCCCTATTATGGGGCACTTTCTCCCTCTCCCGCTCTCTGACTCTCTCTGGTGAGCACATATGCCCCCTGGAAACTAAAATAAATAAATTAAAACAAAAATTTAAGTAAAAAAAAAATAATGGATAGGATGGCAAATTTTATTTTATGTGTAGTAACTACACATTTAAAAAAAGTGTATGGTCTGGTCCCGTGACTTCACTAAAGGAACCAGATCCTGGGGCCAGCAGGTGGTGCGATGGTTAAAGCGCTGGACTCACACATGACCAACAATGGTTTGAATCTCAGACCTGGCAGTCTGAAAATCATACCAGGCATGTGTGCATGTGTGCCCAACATCCCGAGAAGAAAATGGAGGAGATTGCAACTTGGCCATACCTCCCGGGAGTGATTTCTCATTTTTACTCTCTCTGTCTCTCCAATGAGGGCACACACTGTATGGCCAAAACCTAAAAAAAAAAAAAAAAAGGGCCAGATCACATAGGGCCAATTGTGGTTTGAATCCCAGCTCTGGAGGCTTGAAAAACTTACAATGCATGTGTGGGTACATGCCTCAGACCTTTACAGGATAGAGCAATGAAGGAAAAGGAATTGTGGCATGACCAGCTCACTGGCTGCTGTTTTCTGCCTCTCTCCCTCTCTCTGGCAGTTGAACAACAATGAAAAAAGTAGTTTCTGTAAGATTTTTTATGAGTAGAAGCCTGAAAGAAGTGGAATTGGGGAATCTAAATATAGGGGACTGTTTGAGGACTTAAAATTATATGCAAAATCAATTAGTATATAAATGAATATATAAAAATCCATTTATGTGCCACTTAAAAGTAAGCAGTTACTTTTGTGTATTTTTCTCACATCTTTGTTATTTACTTATTTTCGTGGTTTGTGTGTGTGGTGTTGCAGACAAGGTCTTGCTATGTTGCCCATACTGGCTGTAAGCTTGTGAGCCTCCTGCTTCGCCTTCCCTAGGACCCGTGACTACGGCAGGTACCACCAGGCCTGGCTTTTCTTTTTCTTTTTTTTTAAAGGGTGGGCTGGGAATTAAACTCAGGCCTCCCATGTAGCCTCAGGCTGCCAGACAGTAGCCTCCAGCATGTGCTACTGTGGCGGAGCCAATGTGTGTGTATGTTATTTAAAAACTATATCATTTAAAAAATCCGTAAGAACGTTTTTCACCCTTCATTATCCTGAGACACTTTAAACATCTTTAAAACAAACTTAAATTGAAATATCAGCCCTGGGGCCTGCAGGTGGCGTGATTATTAAGAGTGTTGGACTCCCACATGGGAGACCGGGGTTCAAGTCCCGGACCTGGCAGCTTCCTTTCTCACTTTTGTCTCTGTCTCCCTTTCCTTGACCCTCTCTGGTCAAATTAAAAATAAATAAACCTTGACCCTCTCTGATCAAATTAAAAATAAATAAATAAATAAAGTTAAATAAAATAAGTCTTTTTAAAAAAAAAATAAAAGAAAAAAAAAATCAGCCCTTGAAGAATCATATCGAATCTCTAGTTTAACCTCACTTTTAAAGAAGAGGTTTCTATTTTTAGATCTATAGTTCTGAGAGTTTTTTTAAAGTTCATTTGTTTAGTCATTACAGTGTGTGCATGTGTGTGAGAGAGAGGCACCCCAGAGAGTCTCGTCCCATAGAGATCTTCCTCCCCTAGCCCTCCAGCTCATCAGAATCTGGGGCGTGGTTATACCTGGCATGTTTTCAGGCTGACTGGGGACCTGGATTCGTGGTCAGTCATGTGGCTTCCAGCACCGCAGTTCAGTATGCCATTGCGTGCACCACCAAGACGGCCTGGCTCTAGTAGGGTAAATATACAGTCATGTAATTACTACCACAATCAAAATTTACAATTATTTCTATCATCTCTAGATGTCCCCTCGTTCCCCTTCATTGTCAGTTTCTTCCCTTTACTCTCAACTCCTAGTCTATTAATTGTCTCTAAAGGTTTTTTTCTTTTCCAGAATGCCAAATGAATGGGATCATATGGTCGGTAGTGTTTGAGTTTGACTTCTTTCACGTGGCATGAAGGTTTTGAGATTCATCCGCATCGTGGCATGTATCAATGTTATTTTTTATTGCTAAATAGTATTCCACCTTATGGATGTACTAAGGGGCATTATTTTTATGTGTGATTCTGAAGAGTGATTTGAGCATACTGGTAAGGTCTGAATACATAGATCAGTGACTTCAGTTTACCCATAGTCAAGCCCAGACCACTCTATGAAAGTTCAGTAGTACATGTACTAGCCCTGTACGGTGGTTAAGAATTGTGTGTTGTGAGCCAGATCCCACATGGGAAAGCTTGGGAAACACACCAGGCTGATATACATGCATGCCCCAAATCCTGGTGGGATGGAGAAATAGAGGAAGGGAGGATGTGGTTTAACTGCCCCGGGGAAGGTTTTCTCTTTCTCTTTCTGAAAAGTGCACACACCTTCTGGAAATAAAAAAGTTCAGGAGTCTTTTCTGGCATGGGAATGCTAAATTTTCTTTAGAAACAGGCCATGTAGAAGACATGAGTTTTGCGTGAACGCTTGAGGTAGAATGCCATGATCCACACAACATGTTATAGAATAGTGAGCATAACAACTAAACTCTGAGTTTCTTGAACAATTCATTTTGCCCTTTTCTTTTTTACCTTTTCCATTGTGGACCCTCAATAGTTATTTGTTGACTAAGCAAAAATTATCCCAAAGTGCTTGTCAGATTGTGACTTTAATATACCTTACCCCAGGTGCCCCTATAACCACTGTACACTTCATTGGTTGGGCCTTCTTCATGCCATCCCCTTCCCCCACTAACTAATTACTATTAAGATGACTAACCTCTTACATTCTTTTACACCAGTGTTCTCCATTCTTTGCACTACCAAATGCCAAGGATGCTTTCATTCTTCGTCCTTCCTTCCATCATAGGAAGGAAGATAAAATCTTAGAAGACTTTATCCCTCATTTAGCATGTATTAAATAAATAATTCCTCATTGAGAAAATCAAACAAGGATGTCTAGTTAGCTAACTAACTAGTAATTTTGCTATTTATGTGTCTGATATTAAGACCTTCTGGTTAGTAAGAGATAACCAGTGTAAGTTACATGAGGTAGATACAATTGTGTCGATGGCAAATTTATGTTTTAGTTCATCTCAATAAGGAAATGGTTTTAGGCTTCTTAAAAATATTAGCAATATCTTGGGGCTGACAGGTGGTGTTGTGATTAGGGGTATTGGATTCCCACATGGCCAACCGTGGTTCAAGTCCCAGATCTGGTGGCTTGCTTTCTCACTTTCCTTTTCTCTTTCTCTCTCTGGTCAAATTGAAATAAATAAATAAAGTTAAATAAAATAATTCTTAAAAAAATGTTTAACAATATCTTGAAGTGTCTCATTACTATAGTTGCACATCTCTGCAGGTCTAGAGACTCCAGATTTGGAATAGTTTCTTTTCTCAGAAGTGCTTAATTTAAATATTAACTGAATGCTTTAAGAACTTAGGCTGTAGCTTACTTAATGCCATAAGACAGACTTTGGCATTATGCTTCAGCCCTCATCAGCAACGTAAGCAAATCTAGGTTGGGCCTTATGGAAAAGAAAAAAGTACTCCATAGACTGAACTCTTATTGTTGTTAATGTCAGGAAACTCAGCCCATACTGATTTAGGAAAAAAGGAGACCTTGATTCACATAACTCCAAAGCCCAGGTTGACTGCAGGCATTACTTGATTGGAGTTCAAAGATGGTTCGCAGAATCTAGTTCTTCCTTATGTATCTCTGAGCTCTGATTTCTGCCGTTTGGGTTCCCTTCTCAGGCACGTTCTTCCCTGGGGTTCTAGGATGGCTGCAGTAGCCCCTGTCTGCATCTTTATAGGTTTAAGTGCAGTAAAAAAGAGAAAGACTGCTTCCCAGGATTCTTGGCAAGAATTTCATTGGCTCTGGCTGAGATATGTGCTGACCTTGTACAAGTGACTATGCCCAGTGCTATCATTTGAATATGTCTCTCTCCCCGCCCCTGCAAACTCATGTGCTCAGATTTTGATTTGATGGGATTAAGTAGCTGAAAACTTAATTCAACTGGGATGTTGAAAGATGAGGCCTTTGGGAGGATATTAGAATTAAGGTTAATAGGGCAGGTCCCCCATGATTGACTCTTGGTGAGTTTATAAGGAGAGGGAATGAGATCAGAAGAGAGACATGAATGCATGTATTCCTGCTCCTTACCATGTTGTGATGCAGCCAGAAGACCCTGACCAGAAGTGGCCCCTGGCCTATGGGCCTTGAAATCATGAAGTGAATGAACATTGATTTTTATCCATTATCCAGACTTAGGTGTTTCCTTTTATCAGCAATAGGATGGACTAGAACATCCTGAGAAAGGATGCATTGATTGATTAGGCTCAGGCCAGTATGTCTAGGTCTGCAGCTCCATCCAAAGCATATGGACTGACCACCATGGAGGGCATTCTTCAGAAGCTGCTCGGAATGATGGTTAACCAGTGAAGGAGAAATAGATGTATGGTAGCCCAGTGCCAAATGCTGAGACACTAGCATTTAACACGTGCTAGTTATTTTCTATTTGTCCGGCCCTGGGTTAGATACTTTCATAAATGTAGTTTCATTTAATTTCATTGTCATGCTGTCTCTGTGAGATAGTCATTTATCTCTCTTACAGCTGAGGAAATAATCTCAGAGAGGTCAAGTCATTGCTCAATCTCGTATCAGTGGTAATTGCTGAAAGCAGAATTCTGGCTAAAGTCTTCTGAATCCAAATGCAGTACATTTCCCATCACCTCCTTTCTGGTGTTCACAAACCGTCCTGAGCAATGGCAGCAGCGTCACGGGAAATGACGGTAGGCTCTCTAAGTAATTATTTGAAATACTCGTCTGGATGTATCTGTAAAATGATGAATTACATTATTTTAAGTTTATTCTGTGTGTGGGTTCATAGGGGCTGCATTCATTCGTCCAGTAGCTATTTGGAGAGTCCCTGTTATGAGCCACATGGTAGGAACTGAGGATAAAGCAGTGAACAAATCAAACCGTCTACCTCAAGGAGCTTACGTTCTAGTGCAAACAAAACACTAAAATAGGTGTATAATATCAGATGATCATGAGATTTTCCTTTTAGTTTAGATTATTGAAATGGTACAGGCCCTCACAAACTGTTGCTGAGTATAGGCAGAAACATGAAATTTCATTCCTAGTTTGCCTTGTATTGACTCTGATAAAAACCATTCATTAAGGCCAAATTCAAATCAGGACAAGAAGCAAATGAGGTAACTATCTAATAGTCAAGCTATAAAGAAAGCCAAATGAATCAAACATTCAATAATATTCAAAATATCTTTTCCTCAGTTTTCTGAACTTTTTTTTTTTTTTTTTTTAGATAGATTTCCTTCTCACCTGCCCCAGCCTCTCCTTTCCCTCCATACACACAGAACTTTAGATTCTTTGGAGCAGTGACTCTCAAAGTGTGATCTGCAGATATCTGTAGGCTTCTTTACGGGAGGTCTGGGAGGTTTAAATCATTTTTCAGGTCTAGCACTGTGGCACAGAGATAATGCAAGCAGTGATGCAAGCCACTACAGCCACTACAGTGGAGCGGGAATGCAAGGCTGGAAGCCATATGGCCAAGAATGGGTAGAGATCCCTGGGTTGGCCTGAAAACATGCCAGGTACACCTGCATGTATCCAGGATCCTCAGGAACTAGAAGACTGGGGGATCACAGCATAATGAGACTCTGTTAAGGGTGCTTTTCTTTCTTCCTCTGGAACACACGTGCTATTATTAAAAAGAAACATTTTTATAAGACAAGGCTTGGGACCAGCAGGTGGAGCGGCAGTTGCGGCGCTGGACTCCCACATTGCCGACTGTGGGTTGAGTCCCAGACTGGGTAGCTTTCTCTCTCTCACTCTCTCTCTCTCTTAAAAAAGACAAGGCTTTATATACTTTGTTCACTGTGTGAACATTTCTTCTGATGGTGCAAAACTGAGGGTGGTAAAACTGCTCACTTTTTAGAGTGATCACTAAATGGCAGCAAACTGTACTAGTACTACTACTCACAGTAAAAAGCATAAAAAAAAAACATTTTGATGAAGCATTTAAGAATCAATTTTGTTAAATATCAGCTTTGGAAAGGCTTTATATACTTTGTTCACTGTGTGAACATTTCTTCTGATGGTGCAAAACTGAGGGTGGTAAAACTGCTCACTTTTTAGAGTGATCACTAAATGGCAGCAAACTGTACTAGTACTACTACTCACAGTAAAAAGCATAAAAAAAAAACATTTTGATGAAGCATTTAAGAATCAATTTTGTTAAATATCAGCTTTGGAGAAACACTGTCCTAATATTCTGGGTGATGAAATGGGAAGCATCCATGAAGCAGTTTTGCCTGCATGCCAAAGTACAATGCTTTACGATGGTTTCTGAGGAAAAGCACTTTGTGATTGATTGAGTTGTGAGCTGACCTAGCTTCTTTTTTCAATGGAGTACTATATTTTCTTGAGAGAAAAGCTGACAAATTATAGTTATTCAGAGTTGGATATTTGGCAGACATTTTCTTGAAAATGAACAAAGTGATTTTTCAAGGAAAGTTCTGAGAAAACAACTGACAGTGTTTATTGACAATGCTAAAATTTGAGCTCTGAAGAGAAAATTATAAATTTGGGAAACTTGTAATAGTTGCTGTGATCTTGACAATGGCCCGATATTTAAAGACTTTTCTGATGAGATTAGTGGTCATATTGATGTGATGTTAAAAATACTATATAACAAAATGTATATCAACATTTGAAAATCTGCCTAAGTTGTTGAATGAATATTTTCCAAATAACCAATACATAATGGTACAAAATCTTTATGGTTAGAAGATCTGTTTGAAGTGTGAGATAAACCAATATATTTCATGTAAGAAGGTATGAAAATGTCATTGATAAGGGTTTGCAACTAACCTTTAAGGAGCTTGACACACTTTGATTTATTATCAAAGCAGAATATCTATAATTATTCAAAATTACTGTTAAAATTACCTTTGTTTCCATCTACCTATCTGTGTGGGACAGTATCTTCTTTATATACTACGATCAAACAACATATAGCAAATTAGAAGTAGGCTCATTTATGAAGACTCCAACTGACTTCTATTAAGATAATTTCCTCAGAGGATGAAAAATAGTCATCTTAATAAAATATTTTATTTAATGGCAATGTTTAATGGGTTCATTTTTGTTATTTTAAAATGATTACTAAATATTTTTATCAATCACCAATTTTAGTTTCTAATACCACAACTATTGATATAACCTATAAATAAAAGCTCTTTGAACCTTAATATATTTTCTCTAAGTTTTATGAGTGAGACAGATAGTAAGAGATTCAATCACCAACTTTAGTTTCTAATACCACTATTGATATAACCTACAAATAAAAGCTCTTTGAACCTTAATATATTTTCTCTAAGTTTTATGAGTAAGACAGATAGTAAGAGATTCAGCTGTCTGAAATAGTCCTAATGCTATGATCCACCTGCAGCTTCAGCCAGCCCAGATCATGGACATGTGCATGTCCAGCATATTCAGGGAGGTCTCTAGACATGATCTGGTAACTTTTTTTTGAGGGACAAATTTTTGCTATAGGGTTCATGTGCTCACCGAACAGACAGAGGGAGACAGGAAGACAGCAAGTGAGAACCCTCCCAGAGGGGATGGCCACGCCGCAATCCCTTCTCCTCCATTCTTCTCTCAGGATTTTGGGCATGCACACACATGCGCCCCGTGTGAATTTTAAGTCGCCAGGTCTTGGACCTGAACCATGGTTGACTATGTGGGTGACGTAACTGCTACGCCATCCGCTGGTCCCAACTTTTTCACGTGGATCTACCTTTCAGAGCATGTTTTAGCACTGTGCTATCATCATCTGGCCCAGGTCCTTAATAATTTTTAAGGAAAACACGATTTTTTAAAAATTTGTTATTACTATTTACCTATTTAGTTTAATTAATTTATTTTACATTAATTCACTGAGCATCATCACAACATACAAAATGTGATTTCCCATCTGGAATACACTGTATAGTGGCTTAATCATGCATGTTATCATTATTATTATTATTTTTTTTGGAGAGTTTTTTGCTATAGGGCGCATGCGCTCACCAGACAGACAGAGAGAGACAGAGAGATAGAAAGCGAGAAATCACCCCCCAGAGGGGATGTCATGCCGCAGTTCCTTCTCCTCCATTCTCCTCTCGGGATTGGGCAAGCACGCACATGCGCCCGGCGTGAGTTTTTTTTTTGAGAGGTTTTCGCTATAGGGCACGTGCGCTCGCCAGACAGAGAGATACATAGAGACAGAAAGCGAGAAATCACCCCCCAGAGGGGATGGTCACGCCGCAATCCCTTTTCCTCCATTCTCCTCTTGGGATCTTAGGCACGCATGCACACGTGCCTGGTGTGAGTTTTAAGCCACCGGGTCCGGGACTCGAACCACGGTCAACTATGTAGGAGTCCAGCGGCATAGCCCTTATGCTAACTGCTGGTACAATCATGCATGTTATTGTCAACAAAGAATTTTCCATTTCTTGTTATATATATATTTTTTTTTTCCCCTTCCTATTTTTCACCCTCTGCCATTTCCCACTCTCCTTCCACACTGTCTCTGGTATCAACAGTTGCTTTCCATTCCTTTTTTCCCCCACATTTTATTGATTCACAAAATATCTTTTCTTATAATTTTATTTATTCATTATTTTAATTTGATGAAACAGAGAGAGAGAGAGAGAGAGAGAGAAGAGAGAGAAAGTAAGAAAGCAAGCTGCCAGGTCCATCATGTGGGAGTCCAGCACCCTTAACTACCATGCCATCTGCTGGCCCCAATCTAATTACTTGCAATAGTAAGTTCAGCTGATATATACATGTCTGTGAACACATGTCTGACTTTAGGCATGAAACTCTGAGTAGAATGAATATACTATAAAGTAGCACCTAGCTGAGGCTATATAGCTTACTATGGTCATTAAATAGGTATTTGTAACATATTTTTTAATTTCAAGAAAGGCAGTTTTAGCTTTAATAAATTAAAATTTAAAAATATTAAGAGAACTTTGGTTGAGACTTAAAGCCAGGAGACAGGTTAGGATTCTGTTAAAATAGTAGGTACATGAACCTTTCGACAGCTCAAGAGAAGACAAGAATCTTTAAATAGATGAAAACCAGTAATGTTTTAGAAAACAAGATTGTTTGAGAACTCTCTAAACTTTGAGAACTGCTGCATTCTACAGCTGTTTTTTTCTTCCAGGATTGAAAGATGTATTTCAGTTTTCTGCTTTTCCTGTACAGTAAACCAACTAAAGAGTTCCCTGCAGAAGTGAAAATTGATCAGAGAACTCTTCAGTCAGGTGGTAGAATGTATGGGTTCTTTTCTGATTATCAGAGCCTAATTTCTAATCATTGAAATTTTGGCGCTCTTAATTAAATCACTGGAGCTTTTTATTAAAATTAGAAGATTTTGTTTCAGAAGCAGACTGTGTGGTCTGTCTCGATAAGGGAGCAAACCAAGAAAGATCCTTTCATTTACTGCAATAAATGACAACTGTCCCCAAAGCTCCTCACTTCTTTACCAAGTGAAATTACCTGTAACCCCGGGCTCCACTCTTTAGGCTCCTTCCCCAAGCCATTGGGGCCAGCAGTCAGTACCCTAACGTAGATGTCTCCAACTCCCTGGCAGGTGGCAGGAGAGTGGCGACCACGGCTGAAACACACACGTTCTCAGTTTAAATCGTGAGTGCTCTTTCTCATGGAAATAGTACTCTTATGGTGGCTAGCTTCTGTGCTGAGTCAGGGACCTTTGGATGGATAGGCTTCTCAGGGCTTGCATATGAGTCTTAGGTGTCCTACACTTAAAGAAGATGTTTAGAATTTAATTATTTTCTTAAGCCAAGAATTGCTTCCACTTAAAAAAGTTCTATATTTAAAATCAGGACTAGATATTATAATAAGGACAGGTAAAATTAAGGATGGTCTTACAACAGTAAAATGGGGTCATTTTACTCTTTATAAAAAATGCCTGTAGGTGTTCAACCCATAGGCTATGAAATTAAGCACATAGCAATACTTTGAAACACAACAGAGATAGTGATCAAGAAGTGTATGGATTCCCAAATTTTATCATCTGGCATCGTATTACTCAGAGCCACTGGCATTCAAAGAAAAAAAAGAAAAACATCCCACAAAATTGTCTATTTTCTAGTTAAACTGATGTCCTATAACTGTATCTGAAAAGCTAAGTTGTAATTTTGAGGACACCATGGATGAAAGAGAAAAAAATTACTACCACTAGTAACAGATGTGAAATTACATTAGATAAATATAATCATTAGTTTCAGTCTCACCCTGGTTAATTTGTTTGTGGAAATGTGCAACCCATTATTCATTAGATAATTTTTCACACATTGATTAGAAAGCCATGTCCAATTGTGACCCTGCACATTTGGGTTTACCTATCTCGCAATGAAGTATACCGCTTACAATAGTGGAAATGGGGGACAAAATGTTTATCTCAAGCTGATTTTGTGCCAATAAATAAAGTAAATCAATAGCCAGTGAAGTGTGAACAACATTTCTCTGCTGTATAATATGGTTTTGGGGGCAATTTGACATGCTACAAGGGGAAACAAGGGTCTTGAACAGAAAGGTAATAAAAGCAAATCATGCTGGTAACTGTTATTGAAGTCCTGTGTTTTTCTATACTTGGGCAGCTTTAAGATGTGAGAAATAATGCACATAAAATTATAAAAATATTGAGGCAACTCTCCCCCATATTTGTAAACATTCTTTCTTATAGCTGAACCTGATTTTATTGGTCATGCACTCTATACCTGTGACAAATCTATTCTATTTTCTTTTTTGATCTAATTTAGTACACAAATTCAAATACCTTTAAAGTATTTATAGCAAATAAAGCACAAAGGCCTTAAATTTCAAATAGATTTTATTAGCACTCAGTAAGACCTCATCTGAATTTTACCTTTCAGTATTCATATTGCTGCTTATATTAATCAAAAAATTTCTCAAATTAATTTTTTTCCTGCCCTGTGAGAAGCTTCTGGGAGAAACCCCCATTTCATTATCTTCCAGGCCCTGCAGAACTGTAGAAGTCTGCCTTATTGAAATCTGTGAATCACTTTCTACTATTCTGAAGAAGAATGATGAAAATGTGTTTATAAAGTCTATCTTCTTGTCATCAGAGATTGTCTTTTAAATTAAGATAAAAGTAATGCTTCTTTCCACATAATGCAGGCTGCATTTAAGTAATTAACGGTTAGTAAAAAGCAGATTTTCTTTTTCTTTAAGTCAAACAGTGAAGAGCTGTGCTACCTTACCACAGGAAGGAGGAAGTTGAGCTGTTTGGTTTCTGAAAGGAGCCTTCTGGCCCTCTTGGACTAAAATTATAGCCAAGAAACCTGCAATTTCAAAGGAGAAATTGTTACTGGTATCACAGAAACAGTGTTCTTCTGCTCAGGAATGTTATTTCCTTGATAAATTCTGTGTACCACTATTAGAATTTAAAACATCATAAACCACAATGTTTTTATTTTTATTTTTTTGAGGTTTTTGCTATAGGGTGCGTGCACTTGCCAGACAGACAGAGAGAGACAGAGAGAAAGAAAGCGAGAAATCACCTCCCAGGGGGGGATGGCCACACTGCAATCCCTTCTCCTCCATTTTCCTCTTGGGATCTTGGGCACGCATGCACACACGCCCGGTATGAGTTTTAAGCCACCAGGTCCGGGACACAAACAGCAGTCGACTACATGGGAGTCCAGCGACATAGCCATTATGCTAACTGCTGGTCCCCACCACGATGTTTTTATAATGTATGCTGACATGTATTGTATTTAACTGTTTATATTCAATAGTTCTATTCATGTTAAGAGGCCTGCAACTTGCCTGTATATTTTGAGATAACCCCCTCCCCCTTTTTAATTTGGACTGGGCTTCAGTCTACTGTAGATTAATTTTTAAAATCTAGATTTAGCACATTAATAGTATTTTATGATTAAAAGATCCTGTTAGTTGTAATTTCCCATCTGAATGTCAAATTAGTAAAAGTGAGTATGAGCTCCAATACAATAGACAAACCATGGGCCAGATAGCATGAACATTACACTGAGAATCAGATCTGTATTCGAGTGCTTGCTCTGTCAGCTGTCATGCAACCTCTCTGGCCTTGTCTTGTTGGACTAGAGACACTCTAAGTCTCTTTCAGCTTTAATATTCTGCACGTAAAATGGTTTTACAAAGTGGTGTCATACTGTACATAGGTGAATAAACTTTATGACTCATGCAATAGCTTACTTTTACAACCTGCTTTGTTTACATTTAATGTATTATAAATATTTTATTATGTTCTTACGTGTTCTTTTACATCACTTATGATGGCTGTATTATATTCCATTTTATAGATTTACTGTGATTCTTGTAACCTTTTGTAACCTATCGCCGAACTTACAATCCTATCTCTCTTGTAATGCTTCCAAAATTTAATTGGTTACTCTTTTTCCACTTTTGCCCTTTATGGTCTATAATTTCTGCAATAGGATAAATCTCTCTCTCTTTGTCTCTTTCTCTCTCCTCCCTCTCAGCCTCCTCTCTGTTTTGAAATATCCACCAGCTACAATATTCTCCTGCTCAAAGCTCTCCAAAGGCTCCAACTATGTTTAGAATAAAATCCAAAGTCACTAAGTGGCCTGTGGGGCACTGTGTAATCTGGCACCTGCTTGCCTCTGCAACCTTTTTCGTACCACACCACTGCCCTACTCACTGCATTCCACATAATGTACTCCTGCTGTTTCCCTAAGCATGTCCTGGCCTCAGGGCCTTTACTTTTGGTGTTTCTCCTGTCTGATATTTGCATGATTTATTCTTTTACATCTTAAGGTCTCTGCTTAAATGGCACCTCCTCAGATAGTTCTTCCCAAAGTACCCTACCTAAAATAGCCATTTCTCTACCATTGTCTACCGTCTTAGTATTTTTTCTTAGCACTCATTTTTACTTGATGTGATGTTATTTTCTTCCTTCCATCTCTAGAAATGAAGTTGAAATAAATACTTTTTTGATAAAAAGTGAATTTATTATTAGCAGACATTCACTAAAAGAGAGTTATTTAATTTTTTTTTTGAGAGGTTTTTGCTTAGGGGCGTGTGTGCTCGCCAGAAAGACAGAGAGAGACAGAGAGACAGGAAGTGAGAAATCACCGGCCCGCAGGAATGGCCACACTGCAATTCCTTCTCCATTCTCCTCTCAGGATCTTGGGCACACACACATATGTGCCTGGTGTGAGTTTAAGCCAGGTCCAGGACTCAAACCGCAGTTGACTACATGGGAGTCTAGCGACATAGCCATTACGCCAACTGCCGGTCCCCTCCTCTCCTACTAATACTATCACATTAGGGGTTAGGATTTTAACATATGAATTTTGAGGTGATACAAATACTCCGTCTAGAGTAGTCCAAGGAGTGGTAAAAGTATTAATTCACAGTAGCTTATTGAGGATGGATGTTGTAATCTCTAGGGAAACTTACCAGTTTCTCTTATCAAAGAATATTAAATGAATGTGTAACTACTGTTCACTAAAGGATTAAGGTCCTGTGTTGATCAAATTCTGTACATCCCAAGGTCTTCAGAACCAGCCTTTGATCAACTCCTGGAAGATGAGCTATCAACCCTTGGAATATGCTGCTCCCTAAGAGTGACTTTGTATATCTGGGATGGTGGCCATGTCCCTTGTTTATTGATAACTATGTGATTTATGTTGAACACCTATCTTTGTTCACCTGTGACCCTGGGCCATACTGTATTAGTTTGACCTCTGAGGTGGAGGGATTAGAGACATTAGCTAAAGTCAGTCACAAGGGTGTGTTTTGCCTTCATTATTGACCCTCCAATAAAAACCATAGAAACACAGTGGCAGGTGAGCCTCCCAATTTTTCTCCTGTCAGCAATGCTTTCCATGTGTTGTTAGGCATCATTGCTGGGAGAATTAAGTGCTGCTGTTGTGAATCCACTGCGAGAGAATAACTAAAAGATTGAGCCTTATTTTTCCTGAACACCTCTATTTGCCCTTTTTCTGTATTGATTTTAATCCGTATACTTTATATGTAATAAGCTGTAATGGTGAGTGTAACAGTTTTTCTGGTTTTGGATTCTTTCTAAGGAATTTCAGGCTGAAAGTTGTCTTTCAGTCTGCTGATACATTTAACAAGTTGATAGTGTGCTATGTTTTAGATAATGGTTTGTCTTAGAGGCTAATGTTTTGAAATTTGATCCCCTGTGTAAGATAGTTCAACCTTTAAAAGGTGAGGCCTAGTGGACAATGTTTAGATCATGGAGGCATCACCCTCATAATAGAACAATGCTGTCTCATTAGATGGAGTGAGTTCTGCTATCATGCGGAGGGATCAGTTCCTGCAGGTGTGGGATATTATAAATGGAAGATCATTGCCCCCAGGTCTCTCTCTTTGTGCACATCCACCTTCCTCTCTACTTCGGTCGGCTATATTGTATGTAGCACTAGAGGCTGGCCAGATACTAACCCAATGCTTTCCAGCCACCAGAACCATAAGCCAAATAAACCTCAATTCTTTATAAATTACCTTGTCTCAGATATTACTCTTAGCAGTATAATAGCAGACTGAGGGGAGAAAATGGAATAATAACAAATTACTGATTAAAATAAGCAAGAAAGAAAAATAAGGAACAAACAAGACAAGTGGAAATGAACAAATAAAGAACAAATGAGACTAGCAGAAAATGTAAATTAAACTCAGATAAATATTGTATTTGAGACCCAGATCTTATCAGAGTTACACTAAATGTAAATAAAATAAATAATTAGAAGACAAACTGTCAGGCTCAATTTTAAAAACCCAATTACATGCTCCTTATAGTATTAAGCCTTAAATATAAGGACATAAAAGACTGAAAATAAAAGGACAATAAAAGATATTTCATGAAAACACAATCCAGGGCCAGCAGGTGGTATGTTAGTTAAGGCACTGGATTCCCACATGGCTGACTACAGTTCAAATTTAAGACCTGGTGACTTGAAAATTGTGCCACGTCCACGTGTATTTATGCCAAAAATCCCAAGAAGAGAATGAAGGAAAAGGGACTGTAAGCATGGCCATCTCCCCTAGGGGCGATTTTTTTCTTTCTTTCTTACTGTCTCTCTTGAGAGCACGCATGCCTTATAGCAAAAATTGATAAAAAAGAAAGAAAGAAAGAAAGGAAAAGAGAGAGAGAGAGAGAGAGAAAGAAAGCAGGTGGTATGGTAGTTAAGAATGCTGGACTCCCACATAGTTGACTGTGGTTTGAGTCCCAGACCTGGCGACATGCTTTCTCACTTTCCCTCTCTCTCTCTCTCTCTTGCTCTCTCACTCTGTCCCTCTCTGGTCAAATTAAAATAAATAAATAAACTTAAATAAAGAAACCTAGTGTAGCCATCTTTATTTCAGATAACATAGATTTTCCTTAGATAAAGGAGAATATTTCATAGTGATAGAAAAGCTAATTCCACAGGAAGATAACAATCCTAAATTCACCTTTAATAACATGACCTTAATACATATAAAATAAAATTTATATTAAAAGATTAAAGTAATTTTATGATCATAATTGGAGATTAATATACCTTGTAGTCACCAATAGAAGAAGCAGGAAAAATTAATAGAAATACAAAAATATTCGAACAATCCTAACTCAGGGAACATAGTTGTAACCAGAATTTAACAACTGAAATATATACATTCTGTCAAGTGCTTGTAGAACGTTTACTAAAATCGACCATATGTTGGGACATAAAACAAGTTTAAGCAAATATCAAATAATTTATATATATGTTTTGGGCCATTGTGGAATTAATATAGAAATCAATAATAGAAAGATAACTAGCAAATCCCCAAATATTTAGAAATTGCAACATTTTCTGAATAACTTAAGGGTAAAGAGAAATATCACACTGGGAATTAGAAAATATCAAGCTGGGACCAGCAGTTAGCGTAATGGCTATGTCGTTGGACTCCCATGTAGTCGACTGTGGTTCAAGTCTTGGACCCGGTGGCTTAAACTCACGCTGGGCGCGTGTGCGTGCATGCCCAAGATCCCTAGAGGAGAATGGAGGAGAAGGGATTGTGGCATGGCCATCCCCCCTGGGGGGTGATTTCTGACTTTCTGTCTCTCTGCCTCTCTCTGTCTTGTCTGGCGAGTGCACGTGCCCTATAGCAAAAACCTCTCCCCCCAAAAAAACAAAAACAAAAACAAAAAAAAACCCAACAAAAAAGAAAATATCAAACTATCTAATAATAAAAATACAGTAAATTAAGATTTATGAGGGTTGGGAGGGAGGGATTTAAGGGAAAAGAAGAACATTTAATAGACACAAGAATAGAAAGTTATTATATATGGTAATATCTTTTTAAAAAATAATTATTTTATTTATTATTATTTTTTAAAATTTGAGCAGAGAGAGAGACAGAAAGTGAGAGGGAAAGTGAGAAAACAATCCACCAGGTCTGGAATTTGAACCATGGTCAGCCATGTGGGAGTCCAGTGCCCTAAACACAATACCACCTACTGCCTATGGAGTATGGAAATATCTTTGACTTGCTTGACATGCAATGTATTTATGCTTCAAGAACCCATATCATATGTTGTGGACATAAAATGATTAAATGTAAATAGAATTTTTAAAAAGATAACAAAAGACAAATATACAGCTGAAGCTATGTTTATTCGAATGTTTAGAGCTCTAAATGCAAATATTAGAAAGAAGAAAGGCTTACTATGTGTGAACTAAGTATTTAACTCATGAAGTTAAAAAAGAAGCAGCAGCGGGATCAGCGGGTGGCGTGGTGGTTAAGGCGCTGGACACTCCCACATGGCCGACCAGGGTTCGAGTCCTGAATCTGGTGGCTTGCTTTCTCACTTCCTCTCTCTCTCATTCTCACCCTCTGTCTCTCTCTGGTCAAATTAAAAAAAAAAATGAATGAATAAATAAAAATAAAATAAATAATTATTTAAAAAAAAAAAAAGAAAAGAAACAGCAGGGCCAGTCTGTGATATGGTGGTTAATGTGACTGGATCTCACATGGCTGACAGTATAGTTTGAGTCTCAAATCCTGTGACTCGAAAGACACTCTAGGTGGAGCCAGCAGGTGACATGGTGGTTAAGGATGCTGGACTCCTACACGGCCAACCATGGTTTGAGACCCCAGTTCAAGTTCCAGACCTAACAACTTACTTTCTCTTTCTCTCTCTCTGGTCAAATTAAAATAAATAAAGTTAAATAAAATAATTCTTTAAAAAACACACCAGGCATGTGTGCATGTGTACATGTGTGCCAAAATCTCAAAAGGAAGGAGAAATGCTGGCTAGACTGTGGTGTGACCATTACCCATGGGGAGTGATTTCTCTCTCTCTGTCTGTCTTCTCTGGTAAGCACAATGCTCCCTCTCTCAAATTAAAAAGGAAGAAAGAGAGAAAAAGAAAGAAAGAAAGAAAGAAAGAAAGAAAGAAAGAAAGAAAGAAAGAAAGAAAGAAAGAAATAAAAGGAAGAAAGAAAAAAGAAAAAGAAAGAAAGAAAGAAGAAAGAAAGAAAAACAAAAGAAAAAAACGTTAGAGCTACTCCAGCTTCACCTGGACTGGTGAGTCTAGATTGCCACAAGCAGGCCACAAAAGCTTTAGGTGCAGTGTCTTCTGGGTATAAAGAAAAAAGGGGTCAGGAGCTCTTGTGAGGAGAAAACAGAATTAAGCAACAGTAGAGAGAGAGAAGAAAAGAAAAAGAAGAGGAGGAATGAGTAAATAAAAATATAAGAACAGAAAGTAATCATGGGGCTGACTGGTGGTGTGGTGGTTAAAGGTGCTGGACTACCACATGGCTGACCATGGTTCAAGTCTCAGACTTGGTGGCTTGCTTTCTCACTTTCCCTCTCTCTCTCTCTCTCTCTCTCTCTCTCGTCAAATTAAAAATAATGATAACAAATGGAATTAAATAAATGAATGTAAAAAAGTAATCAGAACACATAGATACAATAGAGAAAATTAGCACAGCCAAAATTTGTTCTTTTAAAAAATACTGAGTCAGCAGGTGGTGTGGTGGTTAAGGCATTGGACTCCCACTGACTGTGGTTCGAGTCCCAGACCTGGTGGCTTGAAAATTACGCAGGATGTGCATCTGTGTGTGCCCAGAATCTTGAGAGGAGAATGGAGGAGAAAGGATTGCAATGAGGCTATTCCCCCTGCAGGATGATTTCCCACTTTTTCTCTCACTGCCTCTCTCTGGGAAGCACACACTCCCAGATTGGCAAAAATCTTTTTAAAAAATTAAATAAAAAAAAGAAAGAAAGAAAGAGAAGAAAAAAAGACTAATAAATGTAATAAACTCCTGGGAATACTGACTAAAGAAAAAAAAGAAAAGGCTCAAAATGAGACATTGCTACAGATCATGGATATTATAAAGGTAATAAACTATTTTATACATCTTCATGTTGGTTAATTTGGAAATTTCAGAAAAAGGAAAAATTGCTTGAAAATATAACAAAAATAGATTTAAAAATGAATAAAACATTCAATTTTCTTTTTCTTCCTTCCTCTTTCTTTCTTTCTTTCTTTCTTTCTTTCTTTCTTTCTTTCTTTCTTTCTTTCTTTCTTTCTTGTAGTGGCCAGAAAATGAATACAGTACATACTCTCACCAGAGAGACAGACTGAGAAAGGGAGAGAAGAAAGCACCCCACAGTGAGGCATGGTCATGCTGCAATCTCTTCCCTTCCATTTCTACGTCCTGTTGGAATTCTGAACACATGTGCACAGGTATCCAGTGTGTTTTCCAAGCTGCTAGAACTGGGATTCGCACCACAGCTGGCCATATAGTACCTGGCTCACCTTAACCAGTACCCTGTAGGGACAGTCCTAAAATTCAATTTTCTATTAAAGAAATTGAGGAGAGCACTTTCCAACTCATTCAATGAGGCCAGCATACTAAAATGTGACAAAGACAATACAAGAAAAGATAAATACAAGCAAATCTCTTTCATGAACATTGTGATGAGAAGATATTTGTGTGTGTGTGTGTGTGTGTGTGTGTGTGTGTGTGTGATTTCTTCTTTTTAGATGGAGTTTTGCTATGTCATAGTCCTCCTGCCTCAGCCTCCTGAGTAGTTAGGAATAAAGGTGTGCCCTCCCACACCTGTTTTTCGTATAGTGGGCTGAGAATCAAATATGGGCCTCCCACATGGCTTCCACTTGCCAAGCACCAAGCAGCAGTGTCCAGAAAGTGCTACTGTGGCTGGGCTCAGAAAATATTTTATTTGAGATAAGTAGCTGCCATGACATTTGTCAGGGGTCAAAGGAGAAAAGTGGATCTGTCCCAGGGGAGGACTTTTCCCTTACCACACGGACCCCAGTCCATACCAGCAACTCTTCCGTTTGCTGTCCTAAACAATTGAATCCTTTGACATAATATATTTTATCTATAATAAAACAGCCCATTCTCAGTTCTACACCCTGCCTCTTTCTCAGCTCTGACCTAGGTTCTTCATCAGCTTTTATTCAAATCAGCCAATTAAGTGCGTCTGTGGGAAATTCTACTTTCCCAAGATTTATAAGAACTCAATTGATTCTCTGTCCTGCTTTATTTTCTCCTCTTTTCCTCACTCTATGTGCCATCCATGTGTTCCTTGGGGAAAGCAGTATCTCTCCTCCAGGGAGTTGTATTTTTTTTTTTTTCCTAGAGAGATTTTTGCTATAAGGCACATGCATTTGCTGGAGAGACAGAGAGACAGAAAGTGAGAAATCACACCCCAGGGCCATGCCACAATCCCTTCTCAGAATTTTGGGCACAAATGCACACACGCCTGGCATGAGTTTCAAGCTGCTGGGTCCAGAACTCAAACCACAGTCAACTATGTGGGTGGGAGTCCAGAGATGTAACCATTACATTGTCTGCTAATCTTGGGAGTTGTATGTTTTAACACATTTGACATATTTATTCTACATGCAATTTGGGTGTTAAATGCTCTGTTACCTGAACCTATTGGGAAATGGGATGCCTTTGAAGACATTGGTAAGGCAATCAAAACATAGACACATGGTAGTAAAAATACAGAATAAAATATTAGCAAATCAAATCCAGTTATGTATAAAACTGATATAATGTTACAACTAAATTGAGTTTTCCCAGGAATGCAAGGTTAGTTTAACATTTAAGAAGTCAATGAAATTCACATTAACAGGGACAAAGGACAAAAACCAAACAAGTAGCTCTTCCATATGATCATCTCAATAGATAAAAGCATTCGAAAAAAATCCAACATTTACATATTAAGCTCATAGCAAACTAGAAATAAAGTTATTATCTTTTTTATAAAGAGTTTTTTTTTGCTATAGGTGTGTGCACTTGCTGGAGAAACAGAGAGAGAGAAAGTAAGAAATCAGCCCCCAGGGAGGATGGCCATGCCCCAATTACTTCTCCTCCATTCTCCTCTTGGGATTTTGGAATGCACACACTCTCACCTGGCATGACTTTTAGTGACTGCTCAGGGACTCAAACCTTGGTCGACTATGTGCGAGTCCAACAACATGACCATTACGTCATCTGCTGGTCCCAAAAGGTTATTATCTTTAAACTCATACGGAATACCTACAAAAAATAGCACAGTTGGTATGGTTCAAGTCCTGTACTCAGTGGCTTAAACTCATGCCATGTGCGTTCGTGCCCAAGATCCCGAGAGGAGAATGGAGATTCTTCATAGAACCATTGTATTTGCCAAAATTGGAATACAACTTGAATGTCTATATTACAATGAAATAGAAAAATATATTAAAACACTATATAGCAATACGGGTGAACCTCACAATGTTGAATAAAGAAGCTAGAACAAAAAAGTACCTATTGTACCATTTATATAAACTTTAGAAACATATGTAATTAATCTAAGTTGATAAAATTTAGGAGAGATTTACCTTTGAGGGATAATCAGTGGGAAAGGGTCAAGAGATGAGATTGGAGAGTACTGGTAATGTTCACCATCTTGAGCTAGGTGGCAATTTCATAGGTATATTAACTTTATAAAAAATTCTGGCTTTGTGCATTTTTCTGTATGTGATACTTGAACTAAAAATGTACTTTAATAAGTTTAGGTAATAGGGGCTGGCAGATGACTTGATGGTTAAAGGCACTGGACTCTCACAGGGCCAACCACGTTCAAGTCTTAGACCTGGTGGCTTCCTTTCTCACTTTCCATCGCTCTGTCTGTCTCTCTCTGATCAAATTGGAAAATAATAATAAATAAAATTAAAAGAGAATAACTCCTTAAAAAAAAAAGTTTAGATAATAGTAAAAACAAGGGACAAGCAGATGGTGTAATAGTTATGTTGCTAGACCTCCAACTAGTCGACCGTAGGTACCAGCCAGGGTAATTAGGAAAGAAAAGAAATCAAACAGATGTAATCGACCATAGGTACCAGTCAGGGTAATTAGGAAAGAAAAGAAATCAAACAGATGTAAACTGAAAAGAAACAAGTTAAACCATATTTATATATGACACAATTTTGTAAATAGGAAATCCTAAGGAATCTGCTAAAACCTGTAAGAACAAATAAATGAGTGATAACAATGTGTATCCTGGCTGGTATGTCTCTAATATAATACTGAAAAGAAGGGGTGAGAGAGAACATCCTCATTTTTGTTTGTGATTTTAGACTGGAAAGCATCCAGTCCATCATTAATTTTGATGCTGGCTGTGGGTTTTTCATAGATGCCTTTCATCAGGTTGAGGAAGTTTACTCTCTTGTATTTCTAATTTGTTAAGTGTCTTTATCATGTATTTTGTCAAATTATTTTTCTGTGTCTATTGAGATGATAATGTGATTTTTTAAATTCTACTGATATAATGTATTACATTAATTAATTTTTGGACATCAACCAATTTTGCATTCTTGGGATAAATCACACTTGGTCATAATATATAATTCTATTTATAGGCTGCCAGATTTGGTCTGCTACTATTTTGTTGAGGATTTTTATATCCATATTCATAAGAGATATTGACCTATGTTTTCTCCCCCTAGTGATGTATTTGCCTGGTTTTGGTATCAGAGTAAAACTTGCTTTATAAAATCGGTTAGGAAGTATCTCCCCATTTTCTATGTTTTGGAAGACTTGATGAATAACCGTTGTTACTTCTCTACATGTTCAATGAAATTCAGCAATGAAGTCATCTGAGCAAGAGATTTTCTTTGCGGGTAGTTATTTATTTATTTTTTCTATTACTAATTCAGTATCTTTACTTGTTATGTGTCTTGTGAAGATTGTCATATGTCTTTTTCTTCTTGAGTCAGTTTGGATAGTTTGTATGTTTCAAAGAACTTGTACATTTCATCTAATTTATTGGTATGTAATTGTTCATAATATTCCTTTATAATCCTTTCTATAAAGTTGTTAGTAATTTCCCCTCTTTCATTTTTGATTCCAGTAATCTATCTTTTATCTTATTCTCCTCTCTCCCTCCTACTTCTCTGTCTCTATTGATATAGCTGAAGTTTTGTGAATTTTGTTGTCTTTTCAAACAACTGGATTTGGTTTCAGTAATTTTTTTTCTATTTTTTCATTTATCTTTACTCTAATTTGTTTCTTTTAGGTTTTTGCCATAGGGCACATGCACTCATCTAAGAGAGACATGTCTGAGAATGAGAAAGTGAGAAATCACTCCCTGGTGGGGATGGCTACACCACAATCCTTTCTCCTCCATTCTCCTCTGGGGATTCTGGGCATGCATGCATGTGAACCTGGTATGATTTTCAAGCCATCAGGTCTGGTACTTGAACTACAGTTGGACATGTGGGAGTCTAGTGCCTTAATAATCATGCTTCCTGATGACTCTTCTACTCTAATTTTTATTGTTTATTTTCTTTTGTTTATTTTAGGTTTTGTTTGCTCTTCTTTTCCAATGTCTTGAAGTATAGGGTTAGGTTATTGGTTAGAGGTTTTTTTTCTTTCTTTCTTTAATGTAAGACTTTACAGCTCTATTTTCCCCTCTGAGCACAATTTAGCTGCAGCCCATAAATTTGGATATAATGAGTCTTTATTTTTGTTCATTTCCAAGTATTTTATGATTTAAATTTTGATTTCTTCTTTGAGCCATTGATTATTTAAGAGTGTTGTTTAATTTCTTTATATTCATGAGTTTTCAAATTTGCTTTCTACTATTGATTTCTAATTCCATTGTGATTGGAGAGTATACTTTATACTATTTTTAAGTATACTTTATATTATTTTTATGCTTTTAAATTTACTGAGGCTTGTCTTATGGCCTAGCATATGGTCTAGCTTAAAGAATCCTTCAGATGCACTTGAGAAAATTGTATTCTGTTATTGTTAGGTGGATTCTTCTTTAGATATCTATTATGTATAGTTGGCTCATAGTGTTAAGTCTTCTGCTTCCTTGCTGATTTTCTGTCTAGTTCTAAATATTAGCAAAAGTGGGATATTGAAGCTTACAACTAAAATTGTTGAGTTGTGTGTTTCTCCATTTGTTTTTGCTACAGGTATTTTTGGTGCTCTATTAGAGTACTATTACATCTTCCTGATAGATTGACTCTTTTATCATTATAAAATGTCCCTTTGTTTTTTTTAATTTTTAGAGAATTTATTATTACTTTTTATTTTAAATATTTAATCACTATATATCACTTTGATTGTAAGTTGAATTTACCCATCATGAATACACTTCACACCAGTCCAGTTGAGGATACAAAACACATTGTCATCAACAGATAATAACCCATCCTGTGTCCCATAAATGTCTTGGCTCTCTGTTTTCCTCCTTTATTTCTTTCATTACACTCTCCCACTTCCTCTCCCACCCTCTTCTCACATTGTCTCCAGAATCCATAACCATTTTCAATGCTTCTATGTCCTCTAATCTCTCAATTTCAACCATAGAGTACAGACAGTCGGTATATGTTAATTGAGGACATACAATGTCTCTCTTTCATAGCCTGACTTGCTTCACTCATCAGTAAATCATCCATATTCATCCACTTTCTATCAAATGTCAGGGTCTTGTGATTTTTTTATGACTAAATAAGTAGTATTCCGTAGAGTATATGTACCACATTTTTCCAATCCATTCATCTGTTCATGGACATTTGAGTTGGTTCCATGTCTGTGAATAATGCTACAATAAGCACTTATGTGCAAGCACTTTTTCAAATAAGCAATCTCCTATCCTTTGGTTAGAAACCCAAGAGTGGTGGGACCAGCAGTTAAAGTAATGGCTATGTCGCCGAACTCCCACGTAGTCGATCGCGGTTCGCGTCCCAGACCCGGTGGCTTAAAACTCATGCCAGGTGCGTGTGCATGCGTGCCCAAGATCCCAAGAGGAGAATGGAGGAGTAGGGATTGTGGCGTGGCCATCCCCTCGGGCGGTGATTTCTCGCTTTCTGTCTATCTCTCTCTGTCTATCTGGCGAGCGCACGCGCCCTATAGCAAAAACCTCTAAAAAAAAAGAAAAAAGAAAAGAAAACCAGGAGTGGAATTGTTGGATTGTATGGTAGTTCTATTTGTAGGTCTTTAAGGAGTCTCCATATTATTCACCACAGTGACTGGACTGATTTACATTCCCACCAGCAGTGTAGAAGTTTCCCCTTTTACCACATCCCTATCGGCATTTATCATTTATTGTTTTTTTAATCTTTGCCATTCTGACTGGGGTTAGGTGGTACCTCATTGTGGTTTAATTTGTATCTCCCTTATGATGAGGGATGTTGAGAATTTTTTAATATGCTTTTTGGCTATTTGTATATCTTCCTTAGAGACTTGTTTATTCAGTTTTTTCCCCATGTTTTAATTGGGTTAATCTTTTTTTTTTCTTTCTTTCTTTCTTTCTTTTTTTTTTTTTTTAGATAAGTTGTTTGATTTCCCTTTGTGTTTTGTT
>NW_006159563.1:7222086-7233412 GCF_000334495.1 Tupaia belangeri chinensis
AGAGAGAGAGAGAGAAAAGGAAAGTGAGAAAGCAAGCCACCAGGTCCAGGACTTAACTATGGTCAGCCATATGGAAGTTCATTGCCTTTACTACCATGTCACCTGCTGATCCCTTCAATTTCTTTTTTAAGATTTTCATAGTTTCCTTGTAGGGGTCTTTAACTTCCTTGGTTAGATTTATTCCTAAGTATCTTATACATTTTATAGCTATGGTAAATGGGTTTACTTTCTTCAGTTCTGACTCTGTCTGCTTGTTGTTTATATACAGACATCCTATAGCTTTTTGTAAGTTGATTTTGTATCCTGCCACTTTACTGTGTTCATTTATTACTTCGATGTAGGGACACATTTGGAGAGAGAACCTGAGGTGTGGGGACATGGTCTGAGCAAACACCACCTGTCCCTTTCCATCTTTGTCTTATGTACACTAATTGCTGTGAACTTCCCTCTTACAACAACGTTGGTGGTGTCCCACAGATTATGGAAACTTGTGCACTCATTATCATCTGTTTCCATGAATCGTTTGATCTCAGTTTAATCTCTTTGGTAGTTGTGAGGTCATTCAAGAGTAGGTTATTTGGTTTCCATGTATTTGTGTATTTGTGAGAATTTTTCCTGAAATTTATATCAAATTTAATTCCATCATGATTGGAGAAGATGCTAGATATAGTTTCTATGCCTTTGAATCTGTAAAGCCTTGTTTTTTGCCCTATAATGCAATTACGAGAAGGTACCATGTGGTGGTGAGAAAAAAATATATTTTGTGTTTTTTGGGTGGAAAGTTCTATAGATGTCTGTCAAGTCCATCTGATATATGGTGTCATTTAGGTCCTGAATCTCTTTGCTTGTTTTTTGTCTCATTGACGTGTCTAAAGGACATAATGGAATGTTGAGGTCCCCAACAATTAGTGTGTTGCAGCCTCTCTTTTCTTTTAGATCTAGCAGTCTTTCCTTCACATATCTGAGTGCTCCTGAATTGGGTGCATAGATGTTAATACGTGTCATATCTTCTTGATGAATTAGCCCTTTTACTATTATATAAAGCCCTTCTTTGTCTCTTCTTACAGTTTTTGCCTTAAAGCCTAATTTATCTGAAATCAGGATCACAACTCCTGCTCTTTTTTGGGTTCTGTTTGCATGAAATATCTTTTTCCAACTCTTCACTTTCAGTCTATGTATGTTTTTATTCATGAGGTGCGTTTCTTGTAGACAATGAAAAGATGGAGGGTTTCTGTTTTTTAATCCATTCAGCCAGTCTGTGTCTCTTGATCGGAGAATTTAAACCATTAAGATTCTATGTTATTATCGATATTTTCAGACTTTTCCCTACTGTTAACTTGTTCATTTTCTTGGTTGTTTTTTGTTCTCTTATTTACGTCTATCTGTTTTTAATTTTCCTGGCATGGCACTTCCTTCAGAATTTCTTGAAGAGCTAGAATGGAGTTGGTAAATTCTTCAGGTTTTGTTTATCTGGGAATGTTTTTTATCTTTTCTTCCCATATGAAGAATAATCTTGCTGGGAATAGTAATCTTGCTCGAAATTGTTTTTCATTTAGTACTTTGAATATATTTCCCCATTCTTTCCTTGCTTGCATTGTTTCTGACAAGAGGTTTATTGTTAGCCTGATGGAATAACCTTTGTAAGTAACTTGATGTTTCTCTCTTGCCAATTTTAGTATCTTTGTCTGTGGTTTTTGGCCAGTCTGGCTATGACGTGCAGTAGAGAAGATTTTCTTGTGCTGATTCTCTTTGAAATCCTTTGTATTTCTTGGGTCTTGATGTTTAATGCTTTTTGAGGCTTGGAAAGTTTTCTTCCAGGATTTCATGGAGTAGATTTTGGATTTTAAATGCCCTTTTTAGTTTCTTCATCTTCTGGGGTACCAATTATTTGGATGTTTGGATGTTTAATGGAATCTAGAATTTCTTGTCTATTGTCCTCATTTTTTTGGGGGGGGGTATTTTTTCTATCTTTTTGGCATTTTTTTTCTAGGCCAGAGGTTTTGTCTTATACATCTGAGATTCGACCTTCTGCATGATCTAATCTGCTTTTCATACTTTCAAGGGAAGTTTTGATTTCCTGTATTATAGCCTTTATCTGTAACAGCTCCATTTGATTTTTTTTCCTATGGTGGCTATTTCTTCTGTCAAATTGTGGAAGGACTTCCTCACCTCCTGTATCTTGTCTCTTTTCTTTTGCATCTCCTGGAGTTCGTTGTTTCTTGTATCTTGCATCTCACTAAGTTTTGCCACTATGAATATTCTGAATTGTTTATCAGACATTTCCACGGAGTTCACTGTGCTGTCTGCGGATGATGAGGAATTGTTATTTTCCCTTGGGGGAGAGATATTTTCTTAATTTCTCATATTTCTCTGTGGTGGTTTCTGGTCATGTGGTGGAAAATACGTTTCTTCCTAATTGCTTAGCATTAATTTTGAGCATTCAAAGGCATTCAGGAAGATGTGATCAGTGATCTCTTTGTAGCCTAGTCTTCCTTTCGCTTACCCTGTAATCTGCACTTTAGTTCCTGGGACTGGGTGTTCTGAATACCTTCTAGATTCTAGAGAACAGATGCACCTGGGGCTAAGCTGCAGGGTTTCAAGTAAGAAAGAAAGTATGGGTCACATGCTGTGCTTCAGAATACTATAAAGTCTGTGACAAATGGGAGAGAATGGAGGTTCTGAGGCAGTCTCTGGCCTCAGTCTGCACACTCACTTCTGCCGCACAGGAGCCGGGAAGAATCCCTTGTTATCTTTAACAATATTTTTTATCTTAAAGTATTTTTTGTCTGATGTTAGTATAGCCATTCCAGTTTTCAAGTGACTGCAGTTTGCATAATGTATATGTTTTAATCGTTTCACTTTCCATCTATTTTTGTCCTAGAATCTACTGTGTCTCTTACAGATCATGTTTCTAATCCAGTCTGATGATCTCTGTCCTATTGGATTAACTCATTTACATTTAATGTTATTTTTAAAAAATAATTAATTATTTTATTTTATTTATTATTATTTTTAATTTAATGAGAGAGAGAGAGAGAAAAAAAAAAAAAAAAAAAACGAGCTGCCAGGTCTGGAACTCAAACTACAGCTGACCATGTGGGAATTCAGTGCTTTAACAACCATGCCACCTGCTGGCCCCTAACATTATTAATATAGTTAGATTTACATCTGCCATTTTACCTTTGTTTTCTGTATGTTTCGTATTTTTTTCCTTTACTCCTCTTTTACTGATTTTTGTGTGTGTGCTTTGAGTATGCCTACAGTCAACCTGGGATGACAGTGGTATTGATGGGACTCTAGACTTCTCTTTCAGTGGTATTGATGGGACTCTAGACTTATCTTTCCCTGAATATATCCAACTAGCAAACTCTATTAATAGACTGCTGATTTCTCCAGTGTTTTCAACAATGCCCTGGGGACATGAATGGCTCTATGAAAATTGATCCAGTGAAATTTGGGCTCCTTTGAAGTATTATTATCAATATTTGATATTTGTTTTGATCCCAGGAGGGCTTCTCCAGTTCTCTCTTGCAAATTAGCTTTAGTCCAGTCTGCATCATCATTAAATCAATGAATCTCTTTCCATTTGCATTTCAATACAACTTCTACTGTTCTTGAAAATGTACTAAAGTTTTAATCTCTTTATTATAAATTAAGTCAGTTCATTTGGGAAGAGATTAAGCCTCTCCCAACCCTACCACCACCACTACCACCACTACCACCACCGCTGCTAGGCAAAATCTCTAAACCAGCACTCGAGCTGGAGTTGAGGACAATGGAAAGCTTCTCTCTGAGTGACAACGCTATTTCAGGAGCTCAGCGGTCACTTGAGAGTGACCAGCAACCTGCAGTCCTCTTGGCTTGACTCTCCTTGTATGAGACCTCTGCTTTATGAGCTAGGGCAAAGGCAATCAAGGCTCCAGTCTCCAGTATTCTTAGCATGCTGTGCCAAGATGGGGTTATAACCCATGAGTGAGGGCTCGCTAGAGGAAGGGAGCCTACATCTCTTGACCGTACTCCCTGAATTTATCCTCTCTAACAGGTTCCTGGTGGCTGGATAGGACCTGCTAAAGTTCTCCTGCAGGGAAGTAAGCCTGCCAAGTGGGAGATGGGGTTAGATGATTTTAGCTGTAGCAGTGTGAGTGGAGTCTCTGCCCTATTGAGCAGGGAGGGGAAAGGATGGGTTCAGATAACTAGACTCTAGTCTTTCTTACTGAATTCATACATTGTCCTGAATCAATGTTTCTCCATTTCCTGTGCTCCCTTAATAACCATTTATAGAGGCTTTGTAACAATTTTCACCAGTTTCACTGGTGAGTCAGTCAGTGGAGAGCCTAATGCTGCTGTGCTGAAAGTTGATCTCCCAATATTTAACAAAGATTTATCCTTGTTGGTGCATATAGTTCTGGTTAATTTGTGTTCACTACTGTGTACTATTCCGTCATTATTACATACTATTTGATTCCATTCTATGAATAAAGTATAGTTTATTTAGCTAGATCTCTACTGAAGGATAATTAGGTTGCTCCCACTTTTCTTTAGAAAGAGTGCTGTAGTGTAATTCTTATATACATCTCCTTGTGCACAAGTGTGCACTTTCTCTAGGGTGAACACCCAAAAATAAAATTTCTAATTTATTGTCTAACATTATGGTAAATTTTACTTGGTTGAAATAACTTCTGATGTATTGAGATGAATTTATACTCCGTCTATTGTAATAGTTTGCATTAACTCTAATACTTTTTTTAAAAAGAATTATTTTGCTTAACTTTATTTACTTATTTATTTATTTTGATTTGATTAGACAGGGACAGAGCAAGAGTAAGAAAGAGAGAGAGAGAGAGAGAGAGTGAGAAAGCAAGCTGCCAGGTCCAGGACTCAAACCACAGCTGGCCATGTGGGAGTCCTTAGCCACTATACCACCTGCCTGCCCCAAGGATAATACTTGTTTTGTAATTCTGATTAATGTAAAATATGTTTTTTTATTAAATTAATGAAATCTCTTGATTATAACTGAGATTGGGCAACTTCTCCTATTTTATTGTGATACTTGTTTCCTATTTTGAAAATTGTTTGTTTATTTCCTTTGCCGATTTTTCTGGGGTTTTTTTGTTATTATTGTTATTTTGTTATATTTTGTGCTTTGTGTTTTGTTTTGTTTTAGAGGGAGAGTAGAGGAATGATATGTTAATATTGATTTCTAAGAAAGATTTTTATATTGTGATTATATTTTTACATTGTGATTTATATTTTATATTGTGATATCTAAATATTGTTTGTTAAATGGGTTGCTAATTTATTCTTTCAATTTTGGAGCCATAGCTGATTGGATTACAAGTGACATATGACCCAAGCTGAGCTAATACAATTCTTTCCCTGTAAATATAAAAGAAATTTAGAACATAAGGAAACATACTAGGAGTGATGTTTGTGATTGGACTCTGGAGAAAAGATCATTGTTTCCTAACACAGTCCCCAGTTATGTCCTAGCTCCTTCACTACCAACGTTAACTTTTCCTTTGATTCTATGAAATATCCCAATATCTTTTCAAAATTCACCTGCTAGATTTTGCCCCCACAAAAACAAATTTTAAAAATACTGGAGCTAGCAGGAGGCATGGTGGTTAAGGCACTGGACACCCAAGTGGTTGACCACAGTTTGAGTTCCAGGCCCATGTGCGTGCATGCCCATAATCCCGAGAAGAGAGTGAAGGAGAAAGGATTATGGTGTGCCATCCTCCCAGGGCAGTGGGGGTGATTTCTTGCTTTCTCTCTGTCTCTCTTTGTCTTTCCAGTGAATGCATGTGCTCTGTACCAAAAATCTATTAAAAATTAAAAAGAAAAAACCCTTGAATACTACTCTCTAATGTCTAGCTTGGATATAGTGTCTGATAATGGTGCCATTAATCATATAGGGATTGTAGGAGACAAATCAGGGAGTAACATTTGAGGAAAGATCATTGGTACACTTTTTTGCATGTTGGGTTGTACTTCCTGTAGAGTATCTAAGTAGAGCTGTCCAGGAAGAGTGTGAGGTGTAGAAAGAAAATGGACTAGAACAGACACCTCGCTCATTACTAACTTTCAACAGACGGGAAGAGGAAAGGGAGACAGTAAAGAGATCTGAGTTGAGGTAACCAGAGCTCATGGAGAGGTAAGATGAGATTCAAAACGGAGGAAATAGTGAAAAAAATGAATGAGTAAGACGCTCGAGTTTCAAGGAGTGAGTAGTTAACATCAGGTCAGTTAAGATGTGACTGGGCCAGCCAGTGGCATGGTAGTTAAGGCAGCTAGATCCCACAGGGCCGACTGTGCAGTTTGAATCCTGGATCTGCAGCTTGAAAACATGCTGGGCACTTGTGCATGCCCAAAAGAGAATGGAGGAGAAGAGATTGCAGGGTGGCCATCCCCCTGGGGTGGGTTCTCTCTCTCTCTCTCTCTCCAGCGAGTGCATACATCCCATAGCAAATTGAAAAAAAGCAAAAAGATGTGGCAGTGAGGCATCATAAATGATGCTGGTCTGCTCAGTGTTTGGGGCTGGAAATTAGACTGCAAAAAAGTCAGTGAATAAATGGGACAACTAGAAGTAGAGAGTGAGTGCAGAGCAGTATTTTGAGGAATTCAGTGTGAGAGAAAGCAGATGGGGGCCGGCAGATGGCATGGTGATTAAGGGCGCTGGACTTCCACATGGTCAACCATGGTTCAAGTCCCAGACCTGGAGGCTTGCTTTCTTACTTTCCTTCTCTCTCTCTCTCTCTCTTGTTTTCTTGCTCCATCCCTCTCTGGTCAAATTAAATAAGTAAATAAATAAAGTTTTTTTAAAAAGGAGAAAGCAGAGAAATAGGATGATATCCAGAGGGGTTGCTAAGTTGGGAAGAGTAATTACAAATGTGGGAGATTTGTTCATGTTTATGCATGAAGGAAAGGGACTGGAAGGAGGAGCAAGAAAGATAAGGATAAGAGAAAATGACTTCCAGGAGACAGGAGGGATGGGGCAGAACACAGATAGACGGCTCTTCTAGGAAGGAAAAAGAATAAGAATGTGTCTTGTCACACGACAAATAATTATACACGGAGTAAGACATGCCACGAAGCCTGTACGTCACAACAAGAGGCTACAAATGAGAGAGCTGTTACATCTCTGTAGTGCTGGGAAGACTTCATTCAGGACGCTCATTTTCATCTTTGGAGACTGACTACTTACCTGTCAGAGTAGCCAGAATATTCAGGGACCCACAGACATGAACTTTGTCACTTCATGGTCCTTGGAATCAAGGATTCTGTAAACTTGATCCAGTTTTTAGACTATTTCCCTCAACTGTATTTAAACATGGTGGGTGGTACAGGATGTAAATCTCTCTAACTTTATACTTTTCCTATCTCCATACACAAATTCCGTGAGGAAAGTCTCAGTTCTCAGCAAGGTTACACTATGAGTAAATAAGGTTCTCTTATAATACTTCCCAACATTTTTTCTACACAAAAATGTAGTATTTATCCTGAACACTGGGGGGTGAACAGGCTACTCACAACTGGTACCAGGGACTCGTGCCTGCCTGCCTGCCTGTAAGGGCGTCAATAACGTGGGCACCTCTGAGCTTACCTGTAACTTCTCTGGCCTTCTGTGATGTTCTCCTGGAACCTCTGCTCTAAGATGTCCTCCTGCACACATCTTTTCAGTTTCTGCTAGGTGCTAAAAGATTTCCCCCCGCCCCATTAAAATCTTTGCCAAAATAATTCAATGTGTAATATAGAAGGATTCTATTTTTTTTTTTTTTTAATTTTTTGAGACAGGGTGCATGAACTTTTCAGAAAGACAGAGACAGTGAGAGGGAAAGTGAGAAATCACTCTCCGGGAGGATGGGCATGCCACAGTCCCTTCTCCTCCTGGGACTTTGGACATGTACACACAAGTGCCCAGTGTAGTTTTCTTTTTCTTCGTCTTCTTTTTTTTTTTTTAAAGAATTTTTTTTTTTAACTTTATTTTTTTTTTGACTGGAGAGGGACAGAGTGAGAGAGAGAAAGAGAGAGGGAAAGTAAGAAAGTAAGCTGCTAGGTCTAGGACTCGAACCACAGTCAGCCATGTGGGACTCCAGCACCCTTAACCACCACGCCACCTGTCAGTCCCAGCCCAGTGTGATTTTCAAGCCACTGGGACTCAAACCACAGTCAGCCATGTTGGTGTCCAGCACCTTAACCAGCATGCCACCTGCTGGTCCCTACAGAAGGATTCTTAAATACTAACAGAAGATGGCTTGCTGTGCCCTTACATATCTCTTTCATAAATGTGTGCATAATCTTAAAGAATCACCTATATTCAAATATATTTTACAGTTTCTACATGATCTCATCGTAAAGTTCTTCCTGTCTCTCACTCTGTCTGATCTGGTTCAAGTGTCATAGCCTCTTCTCTCACCTTGTCTTTCAGAAACCACACAGATACTTCTTTCACAAGTTAGAGTGGTGTGATGCTGGGGAATGGATGTTCGTTCCAGCAGACACCATACAGCAGCACATGCTTAACACATTATAAATAAGAACCAGGGTCATGAAATCATTCACATAGCTCAGTGGGAAATAAGTTATATTTGCTTTTTTAATATCCTAAATGCATTTTATGCCATTCTTCCATAAACAGGATTTCATGAATGTATTTGTAATTTTAAAAAATCCTCTTTTGCCCTTGTATAGAATTCTAAGATTAGTTTCAGAGATTAAGAAGTACCATGACCAGTATATGCTTTGTATTTAGAAAAAGGTACAGAAAGATAAGAATCTGTTTTTTCTTACCTAAATTAAAGCAAGGAGAAAAATATGGGAATGTATTATGCAAGCAAGTGTTGAGTTGTATGGGAAATTGTGTTTTAAGACCTACCGTAGATCTATGTCGGTGTCTGTGGAAGAGGATAATTAGTGCCTGCACTCTCAGTCATATCAGACTAAAGGTAATGGGGTGTAAGAAATGGTTCATTAGGCTCTCTCAAGTACTTTTACTGTGTCCATACTATTTATACCAGCAGAAAAAATCCAGTCCTGAAAATCAAGTCAAAGCATTACTTCAATATGAGAAATAACATTGAATAATGATCCTTAATGCTGGATGGAAAAAATGTACATAAAAAACCTACATGATGTTTATTGGCTGATACATCACCCACACCAAATTCTTACTAGGTCTGACCTCCTCCTTCTTGACTGCAGGCTCCACACTTAATGTGTTTCCGGGAGTTTGGGGTATAGGAAAAGGTGAGACCAGAATGTACTTCACTAAACACTTCTTCCCATGTAGGAATTTTTGTTCGTTTGGTTTTGTCGTTGTTGAGGTTTTATCCGTAGGGTGTGTGTACTTGACAAAAAGACAGAGAGAGACAGTGAGAGGGAAAGTCAGAAGGGATGGTCACACTGCAATCCCTTCTCTTCCATTTTCCTCCTGGGATTTTGGGCCCACATGCCTGGCATGATTTTCAAGGACCAAACTGTAGTTGGCCTTGTGAGAATCCAATGCCTTAACCACTATGCCACCTGCTGGCTCACCACATAGGATTTTAATTTGAAAAGTAACTTCTTTGCAAAATGTCTCCTTATATGAGGTGGGATGAGAAGTAAGTGGAGGGAAGCAAGCCTACTATAAAATCATTCTCTCTTCTAGAAAAATTGCCTGTGGTGGTAGATATGAAAATTGAGTCAATTAGTAGAGGTTATAGTGTCTACTCGAACTTGCTCAGATGCTGCTCAGAGTGGTATTAAAGCAGAGGTATTAGAAAGGGAAGGGGTAGTGTGCTAGATGCTGTCTAGACCACTTCTAGCCCTGTGGAAGTTGCTGAAATCAGTCTCTTTTTGTCTTATTCCTCCTTCTAGTCGCTCTCTCTTTCTTTAGAACTTCTGGGATGCCCTTCTGAACTTTGGCATCAATGCTAGTCAAGCATCAGTGGCAAGAGTTGGAAATTCTGTGTCTTCAGGGGGAACAATCCTCAGCCTATGGAGAGGAGAAGGAGGCACTAGGAGAGGGGAGGGAGGAAGATCTACTAGAGTGAACAACTTAGGGTAAGCCACATATCTGATTCCTCCTTGAGTCCCTCCGGCAAGCGTAGGGGTTAAGTTGAATAACCTATAATTTCTGTCTTGGTAGTATATGTGTGCTCTGGTAATGTTCTAGAAAACTAATGATGTGAAGAGCATAATAGGCAGGTCTAATTCTTAAATTGTGCCTAGGTTAGTGTCTTAAGATTCCATGTGTTGGGGCCATGCTGCAGATAACATGGTGGTTACATTACTGGACTCCCACATGGCTGACAGCAGTTTTAGTCCCAGACCCGGTGGCTTGAAACTCATGACAGGAGTGTGTGTGTGTGCATGCCCAAGACCCCAGGAAAAGAACTGGAGGAGAAGGGATTGTGGCATGGCCAACCCTCTGAGGGGGATTTCTCACTTTTCTTCTCACTGTCTCTGTCTCTCTCTTTGTCCAGCAAGTGTATGCACCCTATGGGAAAACATTTAAAATAAAAAGAGAAAATCCCTTTGTTTCTGGACCTCCTAGCCCCTGAAGCCTTGCAGGTAGCTGGACACAAGTAGTGAAAACATCTCTGACCAAGACAGGAGGGCCTTCGATTGTAAGTTTTCTGAGGGCAGTAGCATATCTGAATAGTGGCTCTGTGGCACCCTGTACTAATGTGAGTGAGAGACTAAGCATTTATTTATTTATTTTTGATTGGAGTGACAGGAGAGGAAGTTAGTAGAGGAGAAAGTATAAGAAGTAGATAGGGGGACCAATAGTTAGCGTAATGGCTATATCACTGGACTCCCATGTAGTTGACCGCGGTTCGCGTCCTGAACCCGGGGGCTTAAAACTCATGCCGGGTGCGTGTGCGTGAGTGCCCAAGATCCTGAGAGGAGAGTGGAGGAGAAGGGATTGTGGCATGGCCATCCCCCCTGGGGGGTGATTTCTCACTTTCTAGCTTTCTGTTTCTGTCTTTCTGGTGAGCGCACGTGCCCTATAGCGAAAACCTCTCAAAAAAAAAAAAAAAAAGTAGATAGGAACTGCTCTCTCCCTTGTGCATGCCGAAGAGACACTATTTTATATATTACTTTTGTGGCTGGCAAAAGTTCAATTGCCGGTGGGATATTTTGATCAAATAAATGCCAAACTACTACCCTGAGGAAATTCTTTTGAAAAACTTTGTCTTGACTCAAATAAATGTTTCTGAAATGGTAAAATTTCACAACATGGAAGATCTCTCTCTTTTTTTTTGGAGAGATTTTCACTGTAGGGCGCGTGCGCTCGCCAGACAGACAGAGAGAGACATAGAGACAGAAAGCGAGAAATCAC
>NW_006159563.1:7233444-7244891 GCF_000334495.1 Tupaia belangeri chinensis
CTCCATTCTCCTCTCGGGATCTTGGGCACGCACGCACACGCGCCCGGCGTGAGTTTTAAGCCACCGGGTCCGGGACACGAACCGTGGTCGACTACGTGGGAATCCAGCGACATAGCCATTACACTAACTGCTGGTTCCCTCTTTTTTTTTTTTTTTTTAAGGAATTTTTTTTTCTTTTTTCTTTTTTTTTTTTGCTATAAGGCACCTGTGCTCATCCGAGAGACAGAAAGCAAGAAATTACCCCCTCATTCCCCGGAGAGGGTGGCCACATGGCAATTCCTTCTCCTCCATTCTCCTCTTGGGATTTTGGACACACATGCACATGCACCCAATGTGAGTTTTAAGCCTCTAGGTCCAAGACTCAAACCATGGATGACTACATGGGAAGCCAGTGAGGTAACCATTATGCTATCTGCTGGCCCCTGGAAGATATTTCTTGAGAGGCAAAGTTTCAATACCATGAGTAACTGAGTACCTATTAGTCTACTCTCCTTTAGACCTGTCTTGTCTTCATCTACTCCCATACTATGTCAGGAAATTAGAGAATGGTTAGGTAAAAATTGTCATGGGGACACCAGCAGATGACGTAATGGTTATGTCGCTGGACTCCAATGTAATCAGCCACAGTTCAAGTCTTGGACCCAGAGGCCTCAAACTCACACTGGATGCATGTGTGTGCATGCCTAACATCCCAAGGAGAGAATAGAGGAGAGGGGATTGCAAAGTGACCACTCTCACTTTCTGTCTCTCTGTCTCTCCAGTGAGTACATGTGCCCTATTGTAAAAATCTCTCCAAAAAAAAAAAAAAATTGTCATTGGGAAATGTCTGTGATTACTTAATATTATTTATTAGATACTAGGAGTTTAAAACTGAATTAAAAAATCCACAACATGAAACAAGTTTAAAACTGAATTAAAAAATCCACAACATGAAAATAAAATCCTCTTGAGCTAATATTATTAGATTATAGCTCTTGTAAAGCAGCAACAATTACTGGGTACTCTTAAGAGCTTTTTGTTTTTAAATTTTCTTTCAGTTGTACTATATGGCGCATGCGCTTGCTAGAGCGACAGAAAGAGAGGGAAAGCGAGAAATCACCCGTGATTACTTAATATTATTTATTAGATACTAGGAGTTTAAAACTGAATTAAAAAATCCACAACATGAAACAAGTTTAAAACTGAATTAAAAAATCCACAACATGAAAATAAAATCCTCTTGAGCTAATATTATTAGATTATAGCTCTTGTAAAGCAGCAACAATTACTGGGTACTCTTAAGAGCTTTTTGTTTTTAAATTTTCTTTCAGTTGTACTATATGGCGCATGCGCTTGCTAGAGCGACAGAAAGAGAGGGAAAGCGAGAAATCACCCTATGTGGGGCGGCCAAATTGCAATCCCTTCTCCTCCATTCATCTCTTGGGATTTGTGGGCACGCCTAGC
This sequence comes from Tupaia belangeri chinensis, assembly GCF_000334495.1. Taxonomy (NCBI): domain Eukaryota; kingdom Metazoa; phylum Chordata; class Mammalia; order Scandentia; family Tupaiidae; genus Tupaia; species Tupaia belangeri. Next base: position 7,234,888 of record NW_006159563.1, read on the forward strand.
ATGATTTTCAAGCTGCCAGGTTTGATTCAAACCGTGCAGTCGGCCACGTGTGATCCAGCACCTCAACCTTCACACCACCTACTGACCCTCTCAAGGGCTTTTAAAATGGCTATCAATTCACGTATCTAGGGCAGATACATGCAAAAAAAAAAAAAAAAAAGAAAGAAAAAGAACACAAGATTTGGTGTCAAAATACCTGTGATGAAGTTTCTGCACTGCTGCTTCCTAACCATATCTCTCAATTCCTAATACTCCACTCATCTGTGAAATGGGTAGACTAATATAAAAAGCAGTATATGTCACAACGGAAGTACACAGTTAGTTCTAAAGTTCCAAATAGTAATAGCTAGAATAGTGGTTGTTGTCATTAAGATAGGTTTATTTATTAAGTAAAATCTCTTCCCTTTTAGCCTGCCTCTCTGAACAGTTTTCCATAGTCTTTAGAATTTCAAGATCCATTTCATCCCAAACATACAAACCCACTGAACCCAGAGAGATTTGGTTCGTAGGCCCTCCATTGTTGTCTGCAGCATTGTGTGACTCGGAAGCCTAGCATTTTTCTTGTTCATCCAGGCACTAAGAATGCAAATATTAACCCAGTTTCTTCCATTGGAAAAACACTTTCCCCTTTTCCCTGAGAATTGGGATTTAAACACATTAACAGCAATTAGTACTTGAGCCAAGAATTCAGATTCTGAATAAAACTACGGTTGACATTTGCTCCTGGATGAGAGAGTGAAAAATGGTCCATAAAGTTTCTATTAACTTCAAAAGCAGCAACATCTGCTCCAATCCACAAGGCTTTAGGGTCTACCATGGAGAAAGAGTGCTCTCTGCAAGCTAAGAATCCAGCAGCAGCCAGGTCCACGGTCTTCTTAGCTCAGCATTAAAACATTGAAGGAGAGCATCATTTCCAGGGAAAATCCAGTCTTGTGAGCCACCTATTATGCTTGAGGTGGCCTAAAAAATCTGTCGAATACATTTATTTAAAACATGCTAATCCCAGTTTGTCTCTTCTTCCCTTCCTGCTTCTCTTCCTCCTTCTCTTTCTGCTTCTCTTCCTCCTCTTCTGTTGTTTTAGTTTTTGTTCCCTATTCCTTTTTTCATTTTCCACCGTGAGTATTTGCATAACTTATTCCAGAAGTTTGTATCTTATAACCCTTTAGGGCTCTTTGCTGTTACAGTCATTTTAGGTATTATCTGCCCCAAAAGACCCAACATTTCCCAAACAACAAAGTGGTTTTCTCAGTTACATAAGTTTCCCCTCCAAAATTCAGGGGAATTCCAGACTATTTTGCAATTAGTTAAGGATTATATTTCCTTATTTTTATTAATTTTATGTAAAGTGGGATTTATCAGTGGAGCATTCATTGACACTGACTTCAATTTATTCTGATGAAACTGACTGACATCTGTGTGTGCTGTTCATCAGTCATAATTTAAACCATTCTTAATTGCATTAAATGTAAATTAAGACATTCAATTTCAGCCATTATTTTTCATAAAACACTGTGAACTGAGTTTTAGTGGGTCATGAGATCTTACATTCAAGATAAATAGGGTAAATTCAAAACTTACCACTGATGTTCATATTTCACACTTTGCCGGCTATTTCTTTTGTTGCTTACTAGATTGGAACAATTAATTTGCACTCTGAAGAGACGAATAGCTAAGGAAGATGTAACTGAAGGCTTTAACAAATGATTTTTATCATGTTTAGAGCTAGCCTATGTTTTAAATACACGATGTTTAAAACCTTAATTACCCATCTATCCAACCTGTGATAATTTGCATTGAAAGTGGTAAACCAAGTTTTCTGATTTGAACTCACTCTTTAAATCCTCGGATTTTAAAAATTTAATATTGCATATTTCTAAAAAAAATGCTTACATAAAATGTCCACACAATAGCTTATAGAAAACTAATGTTAAATTTAGCAACATCTGTGGTATATTTACAAATTACATGTCATAATATAGTAAAGTATAATCTTCCCCACTTCCCTTCTTGTTAAGTGTTGCATGTTCCAAATAATTTATCTGGGTTTCATTTGTAAGCAACTGCCCCTAACTCCTGTTCTCCCCATTGAATGAGAACAATAATCTTTTTAGTTAAATAATGATTAGAATGATAATGATAATTACTAATAGTACATAATAATAGGCATTTGGGGCCAGCAGGTGGCATGGAGGTTAGGGTACTGGGTCCCACATGCCCAACTCTGTGATTTGAGTCCCAGCCCCAGTGGCTTGAAAAACACTTTGGGTGCCATGTACATGAGTGCCCAAAATTCCAAGAGAATGATGGAGAAAGGATTGTGGCATGACCATGCCCCCTGGGGGTGATTTCTCACTCTCTCTTTCTCTCTCTGTCTCTGGCAAGTGCAAACGCCCTACAGCAAAACTTAAAAAAAAAAAAAGCATTTGTATGACATAATGAAAAAAAATATAATTCCCCTTAAAGGAACACATTGTATAGCCCCTGACAGAGCACTGGAGAGAGAATAAGCTCAGGTGAAAATCACACTGCTAGCAAGTATTCATTTTCTTTTTTTAGTTTTGGCCATAGGGCACATGAGCACACCAGAGAGAGGCAAAGAGAGGGAAAATGAGAAATCACTCCTTGAAGGAATGGCTTCACTGCAATCCATTCTCCTCCATCCTCCTCTTGGGATTTTAGGCATGCAAGCATTCGCTCCAGGCATGATTTTCAAGCCACCAACTCCAGGACTCGAACTGCGATTGACAATGTGGGAGTCCAGTGCCTGAGCTACCACACCACCTGCTGGCTCCAGCAAGTATTTATTTTTAACAGAATGGGTATCAAATAACTGTGGCTGAAGGATTAGATCTGGCTAAGTTCCTGATGCTTTCTTTTATCTCTAGAGAGACGTGGGAACACTCTTGTGGGTGGAATTTTTCTTATATTTGTTTCATTTTATTCTAAATCATAGTTTTAACTTATAAAACTAATAAACATAGGATTATTTTTAGAGGGAAAAGAAATTCCCAAGGTCTTCTGGATGTGCCCATATGCTGAAGTTACATCGCATCATGCATTTGCCATGGGAGACGCAGATTCATTTAAGAGAACGTGCCTCTGCCACTTACCCGTCACTGATGAGAGGTTTCCTTTGATAACAAACTATCTAGAACTTTGCCATGTCATTAAATCCCTTTGCTTTCCAATTGAAAGTTGGTCAACAAAGAGAAGGAAACTGTCACACTTGCCTTAGTTACTTCTGTAGTAAAATTTTATATGACTATTATATACGACATTTACATTCCCATGTCAGTTCAACTGATGGAAAATGAAGTGTTGCAGTAAGTCTGGAGATGGGTAGTGATGCAATCATCCTACCAGTTTCTTGCTATTAATATATGTCTCTTACTCATTTTTAAAGATAGCATAAATGAGAGTACTGAATATAAATGGCTTTTGTAAGTCATCCAGGTCAGTGAAGCATGTCATTGTTTGCAACCTGAGTTCCATGAGGGCCCCGGCTGGTTGATAGGCACATCATATATTTTTCTCATAAATGAAAAACACAAACAATATTCACAGAATTTAATGAATATTATAAAATAATACAATATGAGTTTCCATGAGAAAAAAACTAGTCGCATGCACTTAATAGGGTGACCTTAGTGTTTCACCTTTAAACTCTGTACAGCCCATATAGAAAGGCTTGTGTAATTTATTTCTCCAGATGTAACATTAACAAACATTTTATTATGATTTATTTTTTGGCTCCTTGAAAGATGAAGTAAGTTCTTTAGTATTAGCATTGCTAATGATTTTAATGAGGCATTAAAATGTCGCAGTATTATAGGAACATTTTTCTTTTTTTAAACATTATTTCATTAATATTTCACAGGACTTTTAATGTTAAATTGATGAAAGAACCTGAAAGCAAATCCAGTAAGTGTTGAAATGCTCCAGCCATGGGAAAGAATCAGGGCAAGGCTGGGCACAGTGATGGGTGGATGGGTGTGTGTGTGTGTGTGTGTGTGTGTGTGTGTGTGTAGGGGGGTAATGCACTGGCCTTCCCCCATCTCCAACAACACTCTATGACATTACTGTCTGTTGTCACAGAAATGCAGACAAAACCATTTTAGTCCCTGCTCAGGCCTTTCTGCCACAGTCCATAGAAATCTGGTACATGTAGCTCAGGCTGTGCTTTCAGACAGGAGGTGGGAAGCCAAATGCACAAAGGGAGAGAGTCTGTTGACCGACTTCTGATTCAGAGCAAGCTTCCTGGTTAGACGTTCACAATTTGAATCCTTTCTGCTATATACTATACAGTACTTCTAGGATTTCTGTGGCAGAATGCTCTCACGGACATTTTATTATTTAATCCTCACAAAGACCCTTGTGAACTGTGTGCCCTTAAGCAAATCCTTTTCTCCCCGACAACATAGTTCCTGGGCAAGGAGTTACTACTGGGGTCATTTATGGGTTCTGCGAAGAGACCGCTTTTCAAAGTCCATGGACAGCAGGAAATAGGGACATTGGGCTTTCATCTCCAGCTACCTGAGCTCAAACAAATCCACAGTTCCGGAAGGAATGGCTAACTTTATTTTAGACATCTGAGGAAAGTTTACACAACAGATGAACCAAGGACTAAGCAACCTCTGCAGCTGCACAGTGGAAATCCTGGCACAAAGGGGAACTGTTCTTGAATAAATTCTCCAATGTCACAGGCAAAAATAGCCCTTGTCATGGTTTGGCCTTAGCAGCTGTTTGTTCTGCCTGGATCAGAGCATGGCAGAATCATATTCTGGCTGGACAGTGTCACTGTCTTGTACATTTCATTATCTGTAAGCCTGATCCTGCCCTTAAGCAGCCCTCAAGGCTACATCTTAAAGCTCCATACACCCTGTAAGCCAACGCTTATCACCTTGTGCCTCAGAGGAAGTGTGTATTGGATCTTTAACATGGTATTTAAGTCAGGATAGCTGATTCAGACTCAGCTCATCTGGGGTTGTGGGACCAGGGGAAAAAAAACTTCTCGCCTATGGAAACAAGTACCGGGATATCCAACTCTTTTTTCAAGCTCTAGACAGTGTATTTTCGAAGTGCGGTCCATGGGCTTTCTGTAACTGAATCAATTGAGTTGGGGTGAGATTGGTGTGGAGAGAGGGGGAGGGGTAGGGGAATGAATAAAGGAAGAAAGGAGGCACTTATTAAAATGCAGATTATTGGGCCCAAACCTGTTGGGTCAGGTTCTGTAGAGGAAGATGTGGGAAATATTTATTATTTTTCTTCTTGTTTTATTCATTTTCTTGAGAGAGAGAGAGAGAGAGAGTCTCATCACTCTTTGATCCCAACTACCCAAACCCCAACCTTTCCAGACAGCCCGAATCACTGGGGTTAAAATGAGAGCCCCAGTTTTTTCAGCTTCACAGAGCCCCTGAGCCAGGTGCAGAGCAACATTCCATACCTGTCATTCTTAAGCAGTTGAACAAAAACGTTGTGAACAGTATTAAGGTTTATTATCTTTGTTATAAAGATTCCCAGCCTAGCCAGTCAGCCATCATGCAAATACATAGACAGCAGCTGATCACAGTGGATGAGATGCGAATGCAGGTCTTTTTTCTGGTAGCCCAGTAACACCTACTCAGAACCCTAGACAGCATACAGAAAAAACTGAAAGCTGAAATGCAAGCCAGTCAGTTACACTGTTTGTAGCTAATATAATAAAAACTCCACTGAGGAGGAGATGGCTTAATACCTTGACGAAAATTAAATTTTGGTGTTATCTGTGGATTTCAATTATTCATGCTATTCCAAAACGCTAAAGCATGAAAAATCTAGAGCTACTTATTACCTGTTCTAGTAGAGCCACCAATAACCATGTGGAAGCCAATATCGGTGTAAATAGAGCAATGGACTCTGTCGCTCTACCTCATTTGTTTTTAGCATTTTAATAGTGCTCACATTTTCAAAGTGTCTGGCCCAAGATAAGAAATCTGGTTCATGTGCTACCATACTGGACTCTCCTCTGAACGTTAGGACTTATTTTTTCCTATTGATGCGAGCTGATAGAAGTGTCTTATTCCATCAGATGGAGTGCCATTTAACTCTAGTGACTTCTGGTGCCCCTCAGATCATGCTGACTGTCAGGGAAACCAGACCCCCAGGCCTGGACATGCACACAGACTTTGATTGCAGTCAATGCACGCGCCCTGAGGTAGAGCAGGTCTGTGTCTCAGAAGTGTACAGCATATAAACAATTCACTTATTACCCTGACATAACCAAATTTTGATGTCTACTCTCCTTTCAAAAGCACATTCTTTAAATCCCTATACTCCCTCAAGCAACACTGCTAACTAAGCATACACACACACCCCAATTCACTGAGTTAATGAATTCTTTTCTTTAAAAAAATGGGAGTGAAGGCCCAGAAATTTTTAAGTTTTTTTATTTCATAAGAATGAAAGAAAAAGAGACAGAGACAGAGAAGGAAAGGCAGGAACCCTCAACTGGGAACCAAACCTGTGAAGCAGAAGCACCTCCATCTTTGAACTGTCCATTAGACTTGCTTCCTCCTTTTCCCCAGAGTGGAGTGATTAATAGTCTTATTGTCTTTGTTAACTAGCCCAGCATCCTTTTGTTTAGCTGTTCGTTAGCAATGTAACTGTCAGTCACCAGACCCCCACCCAGAGCCAGAGGGCACATTAAGCCAAGGTCTGGAGAGTGTCCTTAGAAAGGATTAACCTGCTTAATTCAGCTTCTGTAACTGCTTTCACATGGGAACCCACTCCTTTTCCTCCTCACCACCATATCAACCCAGAATTGATTGTGATTTTTGCCTTTATAAGCACCCCCTCCTTTCACTCAATGCTGTGGGGTTTTGAGAGAACTGAGTCCCTCCAATGCCACTGGCTTAATACATGCCAATAAATTTCGCTATGTCTGGATGTCCTCTTATTTCTCGCTGAGCAGACTGTGACACCGGGTTCTTCATACGGACACGGCATCTCTGGGCAGCAAGTGGCTGCTGCACTACTGCGGCTGGCCAGGCCCAGAAATATCGAAAAGGAAGCCTCCTAGTAAGATATGTGTCTTAACCTGCTTTAATATCCTTCAAAATGGAACATTTGGTTTAGAAGAAATTTTTATTTGTGTCTTCTTTGTCCTAGTATTGGGACACAGCAACTAACGTGCATATATTAAGAATTATCTAAAAAGTTATGTAGTATTAATATAAAAAGAGATCCAAAGAGACCCAAAAGACAAACAAAAAAGTGAAGAAAGGACAGGTGCCTTTAAATAGAAACATAGATATCAGTAAATAGAGAAATATCTTCTTGGTTCTAGGCAGAGAAGCTAGATAGCCACCAAAACCCCTCTGGTTCTAATGCTCTGTGATTCTATACTATGGTGGTTAAGAGCATAAGCTTTGAAAAGACTGCCTGGGTTTAAATTTCGACTGTTTTACTTATGAATTGTGTAAACTTGGTAAGTTATTTCACCTCTCTCTGTTTATTTTCTCCTCTAGAAAATGATTTTTTTGTTAAAATTCTTATAAGGTTGTAGTAAGAATTAAACAAATTATTACATGTCTGCTATGCAGTAAGCATTCAATGAATATTAACTGTAGTAGTAATCAGTTGTGCACCTATGATGTGTCTTAAGATATTATGAGAAGAAATATATATAAAAAAAAGACATAGTTCTTTTCTTCATGGTATTTACAATCTATGGGAGAAGATATAAAGTGTAATTTGAGAAAATGTATAAAGCAACATGGTACAAATTTAAGTCAAAACACGAGACAGGGAACCAAAGAAACACAGTGGAGTGGTTTGACTAGAAGACACTTGGTAAGAAGGTCAGATGTAGCTCATCTTTGAAGGACAGATAATGTTTAGGTTGGTAGGTGGAAGGAGAAGGAATGGTTTTAAGCAATAAGCCAAGGAACTGCAATGGAAATGAGATCGAAGAGACTCTACTTGGCAGAGTAAGAATTAAGTCTGAAAATATAAGGTGAGGCTAGTTTATAATGGTTGTTAGAAATTAGCAGAGGAGGTCAGCCAGTGGCTTGGTAGTTAAGGTGGCTGGATCCCACATGACTGTGAAGTTCAAGTCCTAGACCTGCGGCTTGAAAAGACACGCTGGGCATGTGTTTGTGTACCTGCCCACAATCCTAAGAGGAGAAGGGAAGAGAAGGGATTATGGTGTGGCCACCTACGATATGACCTGGGGGCTGCTTTCTCACTCCCCCTCTCTCTCTCTGGTGAGTGCACATACCCTATGACAAAATTGAAAGAAAGAAAGGAAGGAAGGAAAAAAAGAAGCTGGTGGAGAAATTTTAGCTTAATGTGACTGGCAATAGAAAACCATCAAAAAGCTTCTGTGTGTTTATTTTGTTTATTTGTTTGTTAATTTTTAGAGAGAGATTTTTGCCATACAGCATAGTGTGTGCGCTTGTCGGAGAGACAGAGACAGAAAGCAAGAAATCACCCCCCCAGTGGCCACGCTGCAATCCCTTCTCCATTCTCCTCTTGGGATTTTGGGCATACTCAACATGGGTTTTAAGCCACCGGGTCTGGGACTCGAAATGCAGTCCACTGCTTGGGAGTCTAGTGATGTAACTACTATGCCATTTGCTGGTCCCACCATCAAAAAGCTTATACAAACTGATGTGTCTTGGGACCAGCAGTTAGTGTAATGGCTATGTCACTGGACTCCCATGTAGTCGACTGTGGTTCGAGTCCCAGACCTGGTGGCTTAAACTCACGCTGGGCGTGTGTGCGTGCATACCCGCCCAAGATCCCGAGAGGAGAATGGAGGAGAAGGGATTGCGGAGTGGCCATCCTCCCTGGGGGGGTGATTTCTCATTTTCTGTCTCTCTGTCTCTCTGTCTGTCTGGCGAGCGCACGCACCCTATAGCAAAAACCTCTCCAAAAAAGGAAAAACAAACAAACAAACAAAAAAAACTGATGTGTCTTGAAAAAAATTGGTATTTAAATACTCTTTATGTGTTGAAACTGGAGACTAAAGACATGGAATCAATTGTAATGGTAATTCCATACATGCGAATAAAATGGAGAGATTTAGCACTGAAGGATTCTGATTACATAAACTGGAGGTGGCCTGAGAATCTGTAGTTTTGCAAAGTTCCCTCAAGTTATTGTGATCTGTACTCCAGATCTGAGAAGCACTGAACTAGGAATTTACCGCATCATTCTGGGCTTGAGTTTGAAAGCCCTGAACTATAGGCATGAAAAGGACTGTTCGGATTTGGATGATGTCACAAAGAAGGAAGTTCATAATAGATTGACTATAAGGGATTAAAAAAAGAGTCAAAGATTATTTTTCAGAGTAGTTTCCTTTTTAAAAAATTAATTAATTATTTTTTAATTTGACCAGAGAGAGACAGGGAAAGTCAGAGAAAAGCAAGCCTCCAGATCTAGAATTTGAACCATGGCCAACCATGTGGGGAGTCTAGTACCTTACCACTATACGACCTGCCAGCCCCCAGAGTAGTTTTTAATCTGATAGAAGAAAAATTGCCTTGATATAGATCATGGGTTCATTGAGTTTGAGTAAATGGCAGTTCATTTAACAGTGCGTATCTGTAGGCATTTGGGCTGAGTGTTCAAAGAGAAACAGGGTGAACCTGAAGATGAGAGCGTGAGTCAAAGGTCGGGACTGGAGACAAGGGTTGTGGAGTCACTGGCACTGAGTTGGTGGTTGAAGCAAACAGAGTGGATATGCTCACCAAGAGGAATAAGTTTACAAAGAAGAAAGATGAGTGCCAAGTGTAGAACCTCATATGTTAGCTATCTATTGGGCAATAAAAGATTACTTGCACCACTGTGGCTAGGCCTGTTTATGAAGTCTTATATTCTGCTGTTCTACTTGCAGAATATGAATTTATTGTGAAGGAATGCAATTTGATGGCTAAGCTACTCTATCAGTTATTCAGTTTAGATGCAAGAGTTAAAAGTGGCAGAGGTATGAAATAACATTAAGATCTGAAAGGTCACTTTTA
>NW_006159563.1:7244922-7256853 GCF_000334495.1 Tupaia belangeri chinensis
GGGAAAGAATAAACTTCCTAAAAACAACATACTATGCATTAGGTGCTGTCTTTACCCTTTACATGTATTAATTATTTGATCTTTGAATTGCCCTAAGTGGTAAATATTACTACGTATATTTTATAGATGAGAACTTTTCAGTACATAATGATTAAATAACTCACAGATACCTAATTAGAAAGAAGGATAATAGGGATTCTAATCAAGGCTTCCTTATTCCAAAACATGTGTTCTTTTAGACAGCATATTAAAAATTTTCAGGTGAATTGGGAACCAGCAGTTAGCGTAATGGCTATGTTGCTGGACTCCCACGTAGTTGACCGCGGTTTGTGTCCCGGACCCGGTGGCTTAAAACTCACGCCGGGCGTGTGTGCATGCGTGCCCAAGATCCCGAGAGGAGAATGGAGGAGAAGGGATTGCAGCGTGACCATCCCCCCTGGGGGGTGATTTCTCGCTTTCTGTCTCTATGTCTCTCTCTGTCTGTCTGGTGAGCGCACGCGCCCTATAGCGAAAACCTCTCAAAAAAATTTTTTTTCAGGTGAACTATACGGAATAGCGGAACAGAATGAATTCACATTTAGTAGATCAAAAGCAGTCTACTGAAAATAGAAATGTTTTGAATTCTTGCTTTAAAAAATCATACAAATTTTGCATTCTGGTTCTTGTGTTATTTCAACATAAAAGATGTTTAAATTACTTAATTTCCCCATTCAAGAAGATGTACCATATCTCTCCTTGGTCTTCAGGGATTCCCTGGTATACTACCTGGTAGCATTATATCATAATTATCTTTTAGTGCCTGGCACATAGTAGGCACTTAATAAAGAGTCGGTGAGTTAATGTGTGAGTCAAAGTCTCATTAAAGTGGCTAAATACACTGAGAAGGCTATTTCCCATGATATGATTTCAAAGACCTCAAAGAAATAAAGTTTATATCTGATGAATTGCTTGTGGTCAGGTGAAGCATCTAAAGATATTACATATTAAAGGGATCTGAATAGTCTGTGCAGGGCAGTATTGTTTTGGTGAGCTTGGTTGTAGTTGTCTTAGATGAGAATAAGGTCTGGCATACAGTCTTGTTGGCGGAAGGCAGATTCAGAGATAAATCAGAAACTCTAAAGTGAGACTTCTGATTGTAAAAGGGCTGATCACTCAAAGTGGTGATTGGAGAACTAGAGATTTAGGAAGTCAGCCAGACATCAATGCTGAGAATAAAATCATCATAAATACTGATTGCTTTAAACTTCATCAACCTGGAGATTACTACCATGTTGTATGTATTTATCATCCATTCATTCAACAAATGTGTATAGTGTGTCCAGCTCAGAGCTAGGTAGGGTGATGGTTATAAAGAAAACATGGATGTGGATCTTATGGTCTAATGTAGAAAATGGGATAAAACAGGTCCACCATGCAAGATAAAGAGCAGTAATAACAGAAAAAAAAAATGCACAGAGGAAATACCATAAAAGTTTAAGGAAAGAGAGTTGACTTCTTGGGAGAATCAGGGAATGCTTCCAGAGGAGACAGCATTTGAGCTGAATGTTGAAAGATAAATAGGATGTGGTCACTTACAGACACACTTATAAGAGTTTTCCCACCTCTTGGTGTATATTATTCTATTGTAAGCCAGGGTGAGTTTAGAAGGCAGACTTTATGTTCTTTCAGTTGGTTGTTTTTTAAAACTTTTACTGCATATCTGGAATATCCTTTGCTGTTAAAGATGCCTAGCCAAGAAGCCACATTGGCCAAGATGTTTTATTTTGCCTCTAAATTTCTCTCCTTCTGTAACAACTATAATATCATTTTGTTTTCTTAGAAGGAAAAAGTTTAGACATATGCAATTTTCTGTTGAAGACATCATTAAGTAGCAGAATTTATTAACAACTACAGATGAACCAAAGGACACATCAACTGATTGTAAGTTCCCTGCCAACAAATGAAGATGTATTATCAGTATTTGTGTTAAATATTCCATTTTAACAGTGCAGATACATATTCATTAGCAGACAGAATAACCTTAGAGTTTGCACTTTGCAAATGCTTGTTATTTTTGCCTTGTCTGCACAGGTTTTAAAACTTCGCATTACCTTCTGCGTGCAATCTCAGAGTCTGTCATTCACATGGAGAAAACTCACCTCTCTGTTTAGCCCGTGGTTGGTGAGAGATAGACATTTACAGGGCCCCTCTGCCCTTGAGCTGTTCCATTAGTGCATGGAAAGCACCTTGCAGCCTGTGACAAGCGCAGCAGATCGGCACTAAATCAAAAATCAGTGCCAGCCAGGGATCTAAGCCACCATGAAGGTCACAGCCATCAACTGCATGCCATCTCAATCCAAACAAAACACATTGGATACAGGGGGATTTTCACAACTCACAATAGGTGACAAACATTTCATGTTAAAGTAATCCATTGCAGTGAAACTGGGAACTGACCTTTTAAGTACTTCTGAGTATTTAAACAAACATCAAACTTCGTAAAAGCAAGAGATAATTTTTGGTAATATTTTAATATATTACATTTAAAAAACAAAACATAACAAAATAAAACAGCCACAGCAGGATGTTACTGTAATCAGGATGAAAAGTCATGTTTTTATTTATTTTTTTAGTATAAAAATAGCTTATATAAAAATAGTTTTTTTTCTTGCTTTGAAAAATGTGCTTTTGATCTGTTATAAAGTGAACAATTTGTGCTTTAAACTGCCTGATTTTTCTTATTTCAAAAATTTATAATGAGTATTTATATTAAATTTTAAAAAATATTGGGACTTAGTCTGAGTTTTGTACTAGTGAACCTTTTGCAGCCAGTTCAAATGAAGTTGGCGAGTTTGAGCCTACATATTAGGATTTCTGTACTGTCAAGTTTGGTTTGGAATAATACAAACATATCATAGATTCCATTCCCTTTTCCTTCTCTAAGTTAGAAAAAAATCAAGGAGGAAAAACGTATCAAAATGAAATAAATCCTCTATCTACTTCATGGATTTTCCTCTATGGCATTCTGAGAATTAATTGTCTAGGACAATAAGAAATGTTGGATAGTCAACCAAACTAAGTTGGGTTTCACTAATTTAACCTGGAAAATGTCTGTGCTTTACAAAATGAAGAACTTACAGGGGAAAATTATTCTCATCATTGAACGAGTGTAGGAATGTGACCTAACTGAATTGCGTCACCCTGCTAATGGGATACGGCAACGGCTTATCTCTTCTTCATTTGACGAAATAACTGACAAGGGGTTAACAGAGTAGATAGATACATTATTCTCGCTAAAATTAGCTTTTGTGAATGATACTCAACAAAGCGATAGATACATAGAATAGAGAAAAATGAAATGCTTTCCAATCCAATCAGGCTCAGAACAACCAAGACTATTTTGAGAATATGCCATTTCAGAAACAAATGCTTGGACCCAACTCTCTCTACCGTCGAGTGAATTCATGGTTGATTTACACTAGCTGGTAAAGTTTCATGAAACTGAAAAATCAAAGCAGGCTAGAAGGGGTGTATGTAATAGAAGAATGCCATCTGCTGGTGAACCCATCAAATCCATAATTAGAAAATCTCGAGGACACACACCCAGTAGACTAGGAAGATTGAAAGTTTGTGGGAGCATTTTTTTTTTCATCTGAGAAATCTGCTGTTATTAAGCTGATGCATACCTTTGATATCCATTATTCATTTTAAATTAACTTGATTACTAATTTCATAGAATCACTAGTCAAGAAAGCCTAGAAAGAAAATGGGCTCAAAGGGCATTTTTTTTTCTTTTGCCAATTTACAAAGTTTTTGTATTCATCATTCATCAGTAGTCAGCTAGTGAGTCTGTTCTATTTAAAAGCTCTGGCTTTTCACTTAATGCATCCCATCTGTTTCTGAAATAAATTGCAATAATCCGTGTTTAATTTTAATCAATGTATTACTAAATATGCAAATTATATTAAAAGCCGTGGTTTGAAAAAGCTTTCATTTGTAAATATGGTAGCTTAAAACAGGAAGCATATCTAAAAGCCATTTAGCTACAGTAGCCTAACTCTAACACTGTAGCTGATTTATAAAGCAGATCACAAGTTGATCTTTCTCCCACAAGGGGATATGTAAAACTGTTGCATATCAGATTTTGTTAATGTCTGATGGGCTAGTGCGAACAGTGTAAGAGACACATACTTCAGCAACCATGTCTTTTACATTTAAATTAAGGTAATCTTATTCCATTCTACATCTTTCTAATTTTTTTTACACAACCTAACATATGAATTTGCGTGATTGGTTTATGAATCACAGTTAAAGCAATTTGAGCAAGCCTTTCAATCAATCTTAAATTTTTAGTGTCTAATTTACTTGTGATTTGCATAATTAATTGTGGAAGGGATCCTTTGGGAATTTCTCTTTTCCCCCTTTTTCCTTTCTTACCTCGTGTCTCACACAGCGACTAGACATTCCCAATGATACTGGAGTACTTTCTGGCCTGCTGTATGACTTTGTTAGGAATCCAAAATGTATGTGCTGTGTTGTTCTCTCTGATCTGGCTGGACTAAGAAGCCAGTTGAAGGGACCAGCAGTTAGCATAATGGCTATGTCGCTGGACTCCCACGTAGTCAACCGCGGTCCGTGTCCCGGACATGCCGGGCGTGTGTGCGTGCGTGCCCAAGATCCCGAGAGGAGAATGGAGGAGAAGGGATTGTGGCATGGCCATCCCCCCTGGGGGGTGATTTCTCGCTTTCTGTCTCTCTGTCTCTCTCTGTCTGTCTCGCAAGCACGCGCGCCCTATAGCAAAATCCTCTCCAAAAAAAAAAAAAGAAGCCAGTTGAAAATTAGGCCTGTTATCTGCAAAACAATCCATTGGTATGGGTTGTCCCTGAATTGTGTGTGTAGTTTGCCAAGCAATTACCTTAAAGGGGGATTTTGAAATTCTTTCCTGTGTACAGGCATGTGCATCTAATAATGTGTGTGCATGTGTGTGTGTGTGTATACAGGTCATGAATATGTAATAACATATGTGTGTATGTTCACATATGGAATTCTATCATCTACGAATTGTTGTGCTGGCTTAGGTCTCATTACATAAAATACAGTCCAGTCAGTGATGTGCTAAAACAAAGTTTTAGCAATTTTGCTAGCTTGTTAAGGAGTCATAGAAACTTATAATTAAGTGTAATAAAAAACAAAGGTATTAAATGCTCAAAATGTATCATTTCCTAATTATTATGCTATATTTTAATGCTGTCTATGCTTTTAATGTTATTCGCATCTATCTATTGTGTCTCTATGGAGACCCTACTAGAAGATGGTGTGCTACTGAACATTTCTTTCTACTAACCCATCAAATCAGTAGCTTGAAGGAGAAGGTGAGTGTGATGGAGAATTTGGTTAACAGATGCAGGAGTGCATGTAAACAAATGGAATGGACTAGAGAAGAGTACAGTACTGGAAAGCCTCTTGGTGACAATTTAATGTGTATTTCCAAATAACTGATAGAACAAATTTTGAATGTCTACAACACAAAGTAACAATAAATGTTAGGGGTAGTTATGTTTATTTCTTTGATTTGATTATTATACATTGTACACATGCTGTGAAAAAACACACTTCCCCATAAAGATGTATGACTATTAAATATAAATCAGAAATTACAGTAAAAAATTTTTTAAAAAATCGGTAGCTTGGAGGACCAGCAGATGGCAAAATGGTTAGGTTGCTGGACTCCTATGTAGTTGACAGTGGTTCGAGACCCAGACCCGGTTGCTTAAAGCTCATGCTAGGCACATGTGTGTGCGTGTCCAAAATCCAGAGAGGTGAATGGAGGAAACGGGATTTTGGAGTGGCCATTCCCCTTGGGGGGGTGATTTCTTGCTTTCTATCTCTCTGTCTCTCTCTGTCTCTCTGGCCAGTGCATGCACTCTCTCTCAAAAAAAAATTTAGCTTGGAATTGGTTAGATGGGAGTATTTACACCATAGGAATTGGCTGGTGCTAGAAATCAAGGCTTTCCCCCTCTCAGAATAGCTGCTTGTTAACCATTTACAGGCAAACCACTGTCTTTAACCACAGTTTACAGGGAGCAAATAAATGCATGCTATGTATTCTCAGTCTTTCCTAAAAGAGTAATAACATCTATCACAGAATCTTTTTTACAAAGTAAAATGTACATTTTACTCTTTGGGGAACTTTAGCCTACAATTTCTTATTAAACTTTAAAAATTAATTTTTCTCCTAGTATAACAGATAATTTGAAAAATGCAGACAAATTATTTTTTCAATGTCTTTATTATTTTGAAAGGACCAAAGTTATCACACGTTCATAACTCACTAAGCAGTTTGTGTCTTGCATATTGGTTTACCAGGCAACTTATTGCTGAGCTTAAGGGACTGCCAAGCAATGTTACAGTTAGAAGGTACTAGAAAATTAGTTTGTAAAATCTAGTCACTACAACAATGTAAACAGTATAATCACGCCAAGGACCATCTTTGTTAGAAATAAACTTATTTCTTTAGGCAGACAATTTTTAAATCATACCTCTGGATGCTTAATAGTGTAAACAAATTAAAAACCTCAGCTTGTGATTCAAGGTCATTTTCAAATTGGATGTGACCTCAGGCTGCCCTAAGAGGCTAATGATGTAAATATAAGTAGGGCCCAGCTCTCTGGGGAACACAGCACAGGTCAGCAAGGCTCTTTTGCTGAATGCACCAATCTGCTTTGCTTCTGCAGGCCCTCTGTGTCACCAGCCTTCCTGGGAAAGGTGGACTCTCTGCAGTTATCTAGCACTTATGCAAGAATTTACTGTCTTCAGTTTCTTATTATCTGTACTTAGATTCACACTTGCGGATAAGTAGTAACTCATAGTCTTCTTTTTAAAAATGTTACCATGGTAAATTTCCTTTTCTAAACAAAAAGTGAATCCAAGATCGGTACTTTTTTTTTTTAATAAATATTGTTTTAAAAATATTAATTAAAATATATTAAGGTCTGAAGAATAGCATTTTAATGATGATCTATATGCCTACTTCTATGTGTGTGTGTATACATACATATTCATACATATACACACATATATACACATACATGTGTGTATACATACATATTCATGCATATACACATACATACATACACACATATAGTATATATATATATATATATGTTCTCCAGCTGGAACTCTTCTCTAGCCGACAAGGCAGACACGTTCTAAAACCTGCCAACTGGCTGTACTCAGCTGCTCCTTACAGATGGTAAGCGGACCGACAGGGATCCTTCGCATTTAGGTCCTTTTCACAATTCAGGGTTCCTCACTGATCAGACAATTCTAAGGAAATCCTCAGATGACTCAGTTAAAAGTTGTTTCAAAAGACAAGTTCTTGTCCCAGTAGGATCCTAATATCCCACAAGAAGTCTGCAAGGGCTCACACCATGGTCACGAGTGGCCTTGGATGGCCTCCGTCAGGCTATCACTACAGCCTTCAGTAATCAGGACAGGAGGAAGAGGCAAGAGTCAGAGAGGAAGAAGAGGAAAAGTAAAAAGCAGGTCCGATTATTGGCTATGTCCCAAAGTTCCTCCCATCCCATGGCTCAGGACTCCCAGCATAACAAAGATGACAAATACTCCATCTGTGGGCCAAGCAGTGTGCAAATCAACATACCCCACTATGGACACTGTGTCCTAAATTGCCAGCAAATAGGTCATTGAGCTGCCCTTTACCCCCTGGGTCAAAGGACGCCAAACCTCTTGATGACCCTACAACAGGAACAGGACTGAAAAGGCCTACTCTAGCAGGTCCCAATACAGAGGGCTGTCATCACAGGGCTGGAGCCCAGGGTCATTCTGGACATGGCAGGTCAGTTAAATTGCCTTTGGACACAGGAGCCACTTACTCTGTCCCGATCTACTCTGCACCCACTTCTCCTCAGAATACCTTAGTGATTAGAGCCACCAAGGGATCCCCCACTGTCACTGCACAACCCCCCCCCCCCCCCGCCCCCCCCCCCCCCCCCCCCTGCCACTTTACCTTACAGTGTTCTTACTATGCCATATTGTCTTTGCTCTCTACTAAGGCTGACGTGTTCTTGTAAAAATTGACAATGCAGTTACATTGGAGAAAATGCCACTTTCAGACCTCTCTATATTATGTTTCTGATGGGTACAGTTTCCTGTCCCTCCTTCTGCTTCTTAGGAGAAATAAAAGCTATAAGATTAAATACAATACTTCTACTTTACAGTTTACAGTCTTAGATCTTAGAGATACCTTTTCTAAATACCCTTAGAACCTGAGTTTCACTTTCTATCTGTCTTTAAATGAAAAGCTATTATGCAGTGTACACTTAAGGGTATATCTTTATGAAAATAAACACATCCCTTGGGTTTTTACAAAAGCTTTAAATAGGAGCTGGCAGGTGGCATGGTGGTTAAGGCGCTGGACTTTCAATGACTGATCTCTTTTGGAATACTGGATCTGGTGGCTTACTTTCTCACTTTCTCTGGTCAAGTTAAAATAAATAAATAAAATTAAGTAAATAATTCTTTTTTTTTAAAAGAGAGTTTTGTTTTGTTTTTGACTATAGGGTGTGTGTGCTCACAGGAGAGAGAGAGAGACAGAAAGCTAGAAATAAGCTCCCCAGAGGGATGACTGCGCTGTAATTCCATCTCCACTAGTCTCCTCTTGGAATTTTGGGCACATACACACATATACCCAGTGCGAGTTTCAAGCCGTTGGGTTCAGGATTCGAACTGTGGTCGACCAAATGAGAGTCTCTCACCTTAACCACTACAGAACCTGCTGCCCCCCACATGTGTTGTTTTAACATCACTGACAATTAAAATTAGTACATACACCACATCCAGGACAAACTCAATATAGTTTATTTCAGTCTCTCATGGAATTGGGGGTACCCAAACTGGCTTTTGGCCCTCTTGAGACCTGCAATAATAACCTTGCTTACCACCTTTCCAGACCTTGCATAATTCATCTGTTAACTAAATTTATTTCTTCTTGTCTAGATGCGCTCAGACTTCAGATGCCTCTTCAAGTTTTTTCAGCTATATTTGCTGTGAACTTTCCATCAGGGACCTAGATAGACCTCTGGTGGAAGCTCCCTGGCGGCTGTCCCTGTTATCACCCCAATCTCATCCCGAAGTAGCCAGAGCAATTTTTGCCCCTTTCCCCCCTAATGGCAGTTAAGGGTACTTCTTCTGGGGGGTGGGGAGGGGTAGATAGGAGTTAGACCAACTTACAGGTAGATAGGGTAAGGGCCCTGAAAGGAAGTCACCGTGTTTTTCCTTTTAATAAAGCCTATGTGTTTCACCTCTATGGTCTGATTAATATACAATATATACCTCTTTTACCTGACTCTAAGAAATTTATGACTCCTTGCTAATAGGACTGAAGATTGGGATATTGAGCACATAGACAGGATAAGGCCAAGATGGAGTCACAGTGGCCAAGTTCTCACAGCCAAAAGCTGGCTGCAGTGGGACTCAGAGCAACTGTAAGTAAGGGCAACAGTTCCTATATATAATAGTAACTATATTCTAACAGGAAGTACAGAATGCCATCCCCATGAAGGATAGGGTAATAAATCTTTCAGGCTATTATGTAACTATTTTCTACAGCACACTTTCTTGTCAGAGAGGCAGCCCATTGCCGGGATTGCTGGATAAAAACCCCTGGCCTCCAGCTCCTATTTGAAAACCCATTCGGGCTCTCTTCTACTACAGTGGAAGCTTCTTCTCCTCTAATAAATTCCACTTTCCTCTCCTCTCTGTGTCCACATGTCTAATTCTTCATGAGAATAGGACAAGAACCAGCATTGGCGTTGGATCTGACCACCCAGCACTCCTGTGTCATCCATACCATGAGGATCCCTCCTGTTGCCTTTTGTAAGTACATTACTATCTTAGTCATCTGGGCTGCTGTAATACATTTAAAATTTATAAATTATAAATTTATAAACAATGTAAGGTATACCATATATTATAAATTTTAAATACTACAATCAACAACAGATATTTATCTCTGACACTTCTGGAGACTGGCTAGTCTAAGATCAAATCACTAGCAGGTTTGGTATCTGATGAAGGCCTGTTTGCTGGTTCACAGGACCTTCTTGCTCTGTTTTCACATGGTGGAAGGGGTAAGCTAATTTGCTGCGGCCTCTTTAATAAGGGCAATAATCCCATTCTTGAGGGCTTTGTCCTTGTGACCTAATCATGTCACAAGAGCCTCACCTCTGGATCCATCACATTGGTGGTTTGGTTTCAGCGTAAGAGATTTTTTTGGAGGGGAGCGTGGCATAAACATTGAGATGAAAGTCCTTCTTACCTCCTCTCACCACTCTCTATTATCTGGCAGCCTCTAATCTGCCTCCTTTTCTAAAACCTTGCCATGCCAAAGTTTTTATATAAGCGGAATCCTGCAGTGCATAACTATTTGGTTTTGGTGTTTTCCGTCATTCGGCGTAGTACCCAGCGTCTCATCCAATCTGTGGGCGTCACTAGTCCGTTCACTGCCACTGTTTAGGAGCAGTCCGTGACTATGTAGCACGATTTCCTTAACCATTCGCCTGCCGACTTCAGTGTTTAGCAACCACAAATAAAGCTGTCATAAACACCACTATTTGAGTTTTTGTGTGGAAATAATTTTCATTTCTCTGGTGTCAATGTCTAGGAGTGCAATTACTAGGTTATGTGGCGGTTGCCTAGGTTTTTTTTTTGTTTTTTTTTTAAACAACTCTCAGTTTTCCAGAGTGACATGCGGCTTGCCAGTATTTTCTCCTGGTATGTAGATTGTTTTCTTCTTTTACAGAGGGAAGGGTTTCATTTCAGTGAGGTTCAATTTATCAGTTTTTTCTTTTATAGTTCATGCATTTGGTATCACGTCTGAGAACTATTGGCTTGGCCCCAGATTCTGACCATTTTCTTTTATATATTTTTCTAAAAGTTTTATCTTTATATGTCTTACGTAAGTCTGAGATACGTCTTTAGCTAATCTTCATATAAGGCATGAAGTTTAGGACTATGTTATTTTCGTTTTCCGCTATGAATGTGTAACTGTTTCAGCATTACTTGCTGAGGAGGCTTTGCCTCTTCTGTTGAACTGGTTTTAAATGTGTGTCAAGTTGGTTTAGCACTTTGGGTGGGTCTACTTCTGGGTCTTCTGTTCCATTCCATTGATCAATGTGTCTCTTCCTCTGTCTATTACGTCATTACCTTGACTACTGTAATTATATGGTAGGTTTTAATATGTGATTTAATATGTGTATTATTTTGGTAGTCATTCTAGAATTAGCTTTTGAATGTAACTTATCAAAATCTAACATTAATAAACACCTTTAACCCCTTCCTTCCTTCTCAAACATACCACGTCCTTAGAACATTATAGCTCTAATCATACTACTGCTGATTTACATACTCTGTCTTCTTCATCTTTTTCAAGTTCACTTGATCTCTTTCTTGGGAACGGAGGTGAAAGTACTATTGACAGGGTCTCACCACAACATATTCTTCCCCACATGCTCTCCAGCAGTCAGGCTCAGGGCACACCTAGGGTACTGAAGTAAACCTGGATCTGAAGCCAGGCTCCCAGGTGTCTCCGGTATCATACAGCAGTGTCTTACTGCCTGCGCCACCACAGCCGGGCCTGCATGCTCTGTCTCCTGTGCTATTTTGCTATTGCTGTCATGAAATAATTTTTATCTTTTTTCAATCTTTTTTTTTTTTACCTCCACAAAACATTACCGTTTTTCTTTTATAGGAGTCAGTGTTTTAAAATTTTAATTATATATTCCTTCATATGAGAAGAGAAGACAAGAACATTCTCAGATTAACAAAACCTGAAAGAATTTACTAACACCAGACCAGCTTTCCAAGAAGTTCTGAAAGGAGTGCTATCCCAGGAAAACTAAAGTCAGACACACAGAAATAAGAGTTCTAAAACAG
>NW_006159563.1:7257070-7296499 GCF_000334495.1 Tupaia belangeri chinensis
CAATCCCTTCTCCTCCATTCTCCTCTCAGGATCTTGGGCACGCACGCACACGTGCCTGGTGTGAGCTTAAGCCACCGGGTCTGGGACTCGAACCACAGTCGACTACATGGGAGTCCAGAGACATAGCCATTAAGCTAACTGCTGGTCCCTTAACATGTTTTGATTTTGATTTATTAAAACTAGAACTGCCTTTCTTGAAATTAAAAAAAAAAGAGTATTTAAAAAATACCTATTTAGTGGCCACAGTAAGCTGCATAGCCTTAGCTATGTGCTATTTTATAGTATATTCATTCTATCCACAGAGTTTCATGCCTAAAGTGATCTTTTGTTCACAGATATGTATATATCAGCTGAACTTACTATTGAAAATATTTAGATTAATTAAGATATGTTGTGAATCAATACCATGTGGGAAAGAATAAAGGAATGGAAAGCAACTGCAGATACCAGAGACAGGGTGGGAGGAAAATGGGAAATGACAGAGAGTGAGAAATAGGGGGAAAAATAAATATACAAGAAACAAAAAATGAAAAGTTATTTGTTGACGATAACATGTATGATTAAGCCACTTTACATTATATTCTGGCTGCAAAATCACATTTTGTATGCTGTGGTGATGTTCAGTGAAAGTATGTAAAATAAATAGATTAATTAAAAAAAGAAGTAAAATGAAATGGGAGAAGGAACATTTTGGATAATAAGAATTTCAGAATAGTAAATTTTTACACACAGAGACCAGTGGTTAAGTTAATAAATTAGCCTCCTGCTCAATGTTTTTTTTTAGTTAAAAAAATTAATTACATACCTATAATTTTCCTTCACATCAGACCTTCCATGTGAGATTATTATTATTTCTTTTTTCTGCTTGCAGTACATACTTTAGAATTTTCCTTAATGAGAGTACACTGGTAGCAAACTTTCTCAATTTCATTTTTTTCTATAATTATATTGATTTTCTTCCCTTTGTCTCTAAAAATATTTTCCTTGAGTACACCATCCTACACAATTATTTTCTGTCAGCAGAGAGAATGTATTTCCCCACTGCCTGCTAGCTTCCACTATTGTTGACTATTCAGCTATCAGTTTCTTCTCTCCCCTCTAAAGGTAATGTGACGTCTCTCTCTCATCTACGATCACTTTGTCTTTGATGTTTTTCCATTTATATTTCTATAACATCATGCCTAGCTGTCACTTTTTTTTTATTCTGCTTTGAATCTTGTGGCTTTTATAAATCTGTGAATTGTTGTCTATCATCAGTTCTGAAATGTTTCTTCAACTCTGACCTCATCTGTTTTCTCTCTCTCCTGTTATTTGATTACACGTATGTTTAAACTTTCTCACTCTATGCTCTGTATCTTTTAATCTCTTTTAAAGTTAAATTAAATGATTATCTTTTAGTATTGCTATAGGATGTGTGCAGTTGCCAGAGAGAGACAAACAGAAAGAAATCATCCCCGGGCAATGGCCATGCTGCATTCCTTTGTCCTCCAGTCTCCTCAGAATTTTGGTCATGCACGCACATGTGCCCATTGTGATTTTCAAGCTGCCAGGTCTGGAACTTGAACTTGGAGGTCAGACTTGTGGGATCCAGCACCTTACCCTCCATGCCACCTGCTGGCCATGTGTTTCATTAAAAAAAAAAGCCTCTTTGTCTTTTCTGTTTCATTCTGAACAAATTATTAAGATCTATCTTGCAGTTTCCTTTTTTTTTTTTTCCTTTTTTTTTGGAGAGGTTTTTGCTACAGGGCACGTGTGCTCGCCAGACAGAGAGACAGAGAGATAGAAAGCGAGAAATCACCCCCCAGGGGGGATGGCATGCCACAATCCCTTCTCCTCCATTCTTCTCTCGGGATCTTGGGCACACATGCACATGTGCCTGGTGTGAGTTTAAGCCACTGGGTCCGGGACTTGAACCACAGTTGACTATGTGGGAGTCAAGCGACAGCCATTACGCTAACTGCTGGTCCCCATCTTGCAGTTTACTAATTCTTTAGCATTTATTAACCTGCTATAAAACTTAATTATTGAGTTTTATTTATTTATGTATTTTTTAAGAGTGATTTTGCTATAGAGTGTGTGTGCTCACTGGAGAGACAGAATGAGACAGAGAGACAGAAAGTGAGAAATCACCCTCCCCTCAAGGGGGGGCGTGCAATCCTTCTCCTCCATTCTCCTCTCATGATCTTGGACATGCATATACACTTACCCGGTGTGAGTTTTGAGCCACTGAGTCTGAGACTTGAACTGTGGTCAACTATGTGGGAATCCAGCGATGTAACCATTATGTCATCCGCTGGTCCCAAATTATTGAGTTTTAAATTCCAGTTATTATATATTTTTTCCATTTTAACTTATAGTTTTTTGTTGTTGTTTTTATTCATGTTTTAATCCCATTTTACTAAATATATTAAACTATTTATTTTATATTTTATGATTGATAATCTAATATCTAAATTTCCATATATTTGATTCTATTTTCTCTTATTTCTGTTGGTTCTTACTCATAGTATCTTTTATTCTTGTGTTACGTGTGTGTGTGTGTTTATGACTCTGAATTAATATTTTTCAGAAAAGTGAGAATTCTTTGAGGCCTGACTTGAGGGTATGTTACTCCAGAAAAGAAATGTATTTAATTCTATTGTGTGTCTGAGACCATTTTACATTAAATTCTTGAGGTTTCTCAGACCACATAGGTAGTATGCAGTCAGGAATGAAACCATGGGAAACCTGTTGTAGTTATTAATATTTGGGCTTTTTCCCTCTGCTGTCCATTTATTCAGCACTAAAGTCAGGTGGTCGTCCCTGAATTTCTAGTTAGGCAAAGGGAATTGGGCTATTTTTAGTGAACCATTGCACAGGATATGTGGCACTCTATGATCCCATTGACTGGAGGAATCACTTACTCTGCTTTCTAATGCAGGCAAGCCCTGGCCTGTTGCTCCGTTTTACCACCTCCCAGGAGGAGGTGGGGAAATCTAAGCTCAAGATCATTGTTTTGTGAGGTGTACACTCCCAACAGAAAAGCAGTAGGAGCTGTATATGTTCACATTGTCACTTAGGTTTGACGTCTGAATGTTCCTCAATATCTTGTTGGATCATTGATGCCTTAAAAAAAGAAGTTTCGATACTTTAGCATTTTAATGTTTTCATTAGGAGGTCTAGAAGGTATCTAATCCCTCATACTTCTAGAAATGGAAGTTCCTTTTTTTTCTTTAAAGTAATGAGAGTAAAGGTTATAGGTCATCCTTACTCATTTCACACACACTTGAAATTATTTCTTGTACCATAATAAATACTTTTGTTAAAAATTAATAAAGGGGTGGGGCCAGAAGGTGGCACAGTGGTTATGGTATTGGATTCCGCAGGGCCAACTCCACGGTTCAAGCATGGACCTGGGGCCTGAAAAACACACTGACCGTGTTTGCATCCCAAATCCTGAGAGGAGAAAGGACGAGTGTGGCCATTCCCTCTGGGGCGGAGGGTGATTTATCACTTTCCCTCTCTCTCTGCCTCTCTGTTTCTTTCCAACAAGTGCACGTATCATATGGCAAAAAAAAAAAAAAAAAAAAAAAAGGAAGAAAACTCATCTCTAGGTAGATCCACAAAGGTAAATGTTAAACTAAATGGGAACATTTATACTATTTTGGTTCTTTTCTGTTTTTGTACTTTTTTTTTTCTCTCTCTCTTTTTTTTTTTTTTTGGAGAGGTTTTTGCTATAGGGCGTGTGCACTCGCCAGACAGACAGAAAGAGACAGAGAGATAGAAAGCGAGAAATCATCCCCCAGGGGGTATGGCCACGCCGCAATCCCTTCTCCTCCATTCTCCTCTTGGTATCCTGGGCATGCACACACATGCGCCCAGCGTAAGTTTTAAGCCACCGGGTCCGGGACGCGAACTGCCGTCGACTACATGGGAGTCCAGTGACATAGCCATTACGCTAACTGCTGGTCCCCTATTTCTGTACTTTTTAAAAAAATATGAAGTATGAGATATTCCTTGCAAGAATCCTATGGAGTGCTATTTTCATTGTATGGTGAGAGCCCTAAGAGTTGAGGCTGGTGATAATTGAGGGTAGTGTAATAATAGCTAAATTATATTTCATTGAATTGATACATATTTTTGTTTTCCTATTTTACTTACTGTCACTAAAGTTAACTCCAATGTCCTTATTATAAATACCTGCAATTGCCAGAGAGACAGAGAAACAGAAAGCAAGAAATCCCCCCTCGGGGGATGGCCATGTTGCTATTTCTTTTCCTCTCTCCCCTTGGGATCTTGGGCATGCATGCACATGCACCTGGCATGAGTTTTAAGCCACATAGTCTTGGACTTGAACTAGAGTTGACCACGTGGGAGTCCAGTGATGTAACCACTATGCCTTCTGCTGGCCATTTCCCTGAGACAGCTTGAGATAAGACCAATCGGGGGTCATACTGCTGCTGTTATTGCACGTGCTGAATTATGTTTGTATTGGGTCATTGGAAAAGTCATGACATATCTTTCTATGTTTTTCTATGTAGAAATGTGTCATGACTTTTCAGACCACCCATAGAATTGCTGAAGTAAGACTCAGGGTATGGTCTTCCTAGCTGTCAGAGTACTTCTCAGCACGTCTCCTGACCACATAGAGAGATTAGATGAGGAATGAAGACATTCCATAACATTCATTTCCCTCTTGCCTATTGTCATCCCCTTTTTCTTCTCACTGTGTTGACAGAAACTAGGAGATAATCTTAAATATTGCTTATACTTGTACCTTGTATTTTATTTTGTGACACTGTTTTCTGTGTAAAGTCCCAGTTATGTAGTGGTAAAAGAACTTACTCTTGTTTCCACTGACAGGGAAAAATTAATTTTAATCAGACTATCATAAATTTTCTCGGGGGTGGGGAGCAGGATTAGGTACCTTTTCAGAGTCCTGACCACTAAGTTGTCAGGCATTCTCACGGGATCCAAACCAGGTTTATGAGGTTATCTTTCTAACCTGAATGTTATTATTGTAATTATTTATGCTATTTTTATTATTAGTTTGGTGGGTTTTTTTTTTTTTTTAGTTGTTACTATATACAAAGTATGGTGCTAAGCCTTTTAGAGCAGTCTTTGAAAGAAGGTACTATTTATTGTACTCATTTTGTAGGAAACTGAAGAGATTAAGTAATTATCTGAAACCACTTTCTGCAGAGCCAGGGTTCAAACCCAGACTTGCCCTTAACAAGCTCTGTGTATTATATTGCCTCTCTAATAGAAAATAATTTATCCAGGCACCAGCAGATGGAGTAATGGTTAGGTCACTGGACTCCCATGTGGTCAATTGTGGTTCGATTCCTGGACCTGGTGGCTTAAAACTCATGCCTGGTATGTGCGCGTCCAAAATCCTGAGAGGAAAATGGAGGGGAGGGATTGTGGAATGGCCATTCCCCCTGGGGGTGATTTCTTGCTTTCTGTCTCTCTATCTCTCCAGTGAGTGCACATGCCCTATAGCAAAAATCTCTCTTAGAAAAAAAAAAGTAAAGAAAAAAGTGTATTCACCAAGACCTTGCTCTTCCAAGTGCAGCCCGTAGATCAGCAATGCTGGGATCACCTGGGTGCTTACTAGAAAGGCAGAATTTACCCCACCTCAGACCTATTAAATCAGAATCTGCTTTTTAATACTGATAGATGACCTCATCTTTACTAACATTAAAGTTTGAGAAGTCCTACTCTAAAACAGAACATTAAAAAGCAGATTAGGGGTCAGCAGGTGGCATGGTGGTTAAGCCACTGCACTGACATGGAGTTGGGTACCAGACCTGGTGGCTTGAAAATCATGCCAAATGTGTGTACACTCGTGCCCAAAATACCAAGAGGAGTATGGAGGAGAAAGCACTGTGGTGTGGCCATTGTCCCTGGCGGGTGGTGGTGAGGGGATTTCTTACTTTCCCACTCTCTGTCTCTCTCTGTCCCTCTCCAGTGAGCACATGTGCCCTGTGAAAAAAACCTAAAAAGAAGAAAGAAAAAAAAGAAAGAAAGAAAGAAAGGAAGGAAGGAAGGAAGGAAGGAAGGAAGGAAAGAAGGAAGGAAGGAAGAAGGAAAGAAAGGTAGATTAACTTACTTGGAGAAGACTTTCTGGAAAAGGTAGAATATCAGTTAATATTTGTAGTAGGATAATTTCAGCTTTTGTCTACAGATATTTCTATAGACTAAATGTGTGTCTCCAAAATTTGTAAGTTGAGGGACCAGCAGTTAGTGTAATGGCTATGTCGCTGGACTCCCATGTAGTCGACCACAGTTCGAGTCCTGGACCCGCGGCTTAAACTCATGCTGGGCGCCTATACATGCGTGCCCAATATCCTGAGAGGAGAATGGAGAAGGGATTGTGGCATGGCCATCCGCTCTGGGGGGTGATTTCTCGCTTTCTGTCTCTCTGTCTCTCTCTGTCTTTCTGGCAAGCACCCACGCCCTATAGCAAAAACCTCTCAAAAAAAAAAATATATATATTTGTAAGTTGATACCCTTATCTTCAATCCGGTGGTACTTGAAAGTGGAGTCTTTCAGAGGTAATAAGGTTTCATGATGAACTTAATACACTTATAAGAAGAGATACCAAAATACAATGTCATCTCCTCCTGAGGATACAGCAAGAAGGTGGCCATCTGCGAACCAGGAAGAAGGATCTCATCAAGAACCAGACTGACTGGCGCCTCAATCTTAGACTTTCAGCGTTCAGCACTGTGAGAAGTAAATGTTTATTATTTCCCTTTTCTTTTGACTTTAATTTGCTGTTCTTTTCCTAACTCCTTGTAAATGATGCTTGCATCATTAAGTTTAGTCTTACTTTTTATTACATATAATGTATTTAATGGTATAAATTTCTCTTGAAGCATACTTTAAATTGTATCTTACAAGTTTTGTTATTTTGAATTTTCAGTTCAAAATACTTTATATGTTTTTTTCCCTTTGGCCTTTGTACATTAGAAATAGGTGTATTATTTTTCAAATATGTGAGAATTTTAAAGATTTTTTTAAACACTGACATTTAGTTTAATCTCATTGCAGTTAGAGAACACACTAGGTATGATATCAGTTCTTTGAGCTTGTCAAGACTTGCTTTACAGCACATGCTCAGATCTTGAGAATGCTCTATAAGCATTTGAGTCATTGGATACAGTGCCCCATTTATGTCATCATCATTGTTCCTCTTCCTTTTGTTCTAATTGTACAGTCTATGTAGTCTAGTGATTTCTATTCATGATTGTGGGTTTGTGTGTCTCTACCTTTAGTTCTATGACAGTTGCTTTAGATATTAGAGTCACATTATCAGTTGTATACAAAATCAGAATTGTTATATCTTCCAAAGGAATTGACTTCTTTATCATTATGAAATATTCTTTTCTGTCTTACACATATGTATACCCACATATACACCCACATACACACACAGTATAAGTATATACTATACGTATAGTCTTAAATGCTACTTTGCCTGAAATTACTAGAGACACCAGCTTTCTCTTTGTAGGTGTTTGCATGGTATATGTTTTTCTTTAATTGTACTTTATTAAATGTTTAACATGTGTCTTTTTTGAACCGCACAATTAAATTTTATTTTGTTAACTCAGTCTTACCATCTGTCTTTTCATCAGAGCATTTAGTTTACTAGTACTTATTATCACAGTTATGGGTAACTCTGTCTTGCTGGGAGAACCTGGAATTAGGTTTATAGGCTACGGCTAATAGAGTGGCATTTCTGAGATATTTACCGTGGGCTCTGATTTTCTACATGTGTCCTAACTACATTGAGAAAATTTCCATCTTTGTTTTAAAATACTCTGTGAAAAGTGGGGACAGTGACGAGCTGAGATTTAAAGAGGCTAGATTCCATATGGGATATGTATTCAATGAACTGACCAAGAAAGGAATCATATCAAGTCTCCAAATACAGCCAGACCCAATCTTCACTTTGTCATTGATGGAGCAAGAAAATATCTAGGCTTATTGAATTATAATTGCAGCTATATGAATCACACACCACTATATATATAGCCACGGTGATTTTATCTGTGATATTAAAAGGGTCTTTTTAATGGGGTTTCATTGTAATTTTAATAGACTGGAGAAAGTAATGAGGGAGTCATTGCTTGTGTGTATTGGGGTGAAAAGGCAGGAAAGATATCTGAAGGAATCATTGAAGTGTTAAAAATATATTGAGGCCGGGATCAGGATTGGGGAGGTGTGCCTGAAGTTAATGACTTATATATAAGGTCCTTGTAACTAAGGCACCAGCTCAGAATAGAAGTTTGTAAAAGGCAAGGAAAATAGGATTTTGAATCCAAATATAGAACCCTGTTCTATGGTAGAACTGAACTAAATATTTTAAATGACCAGAACACTTGTAAAAACAGGTTTTTGAGAGAAATAGGGAAATTTGAATATTGATTATTAAATAACATTAAGGAACCATCATTAATTTTGTAGCTTTGACTATTTGTCAGTCATGTCAGCAATCGTCCTTATTTTTTAGAAACTCACGCAGAGGTAGTTAAGGTTGAAATGACATAGATATATCAGGAATTTGCTTTAATATATGGCCATAACAAAGAGAAAGAGAAAAATAGAGGGATAAAATAAGTCTGCCAAAATGTTAAAGGGCATTTAATTTTATCAACAGGTATTAGGAGAATGTATTACAGTATTTTCTCTACTTTGGTGTATGTTTAAAAATTACAATAAAAAATTTAAAAATTCTTGAAAGGCACAGTGTGATTTTAATATTAAAATGTAAATATTTTCATGATATATAAAAGTTTTACATATAATATTTTAAAGCTGGCCGGAGGCTGGAAAATGAACCAGAGAATGCTAAGGATGGTGCTGGCATCTGCTGTAGTTGAACGAGCACTAGCTGGGGTAGATGTTTCAAGCTTCTACTTCCATTTATCTTTCTGAGCCTCAGTTATTTTGTGTGTGTGTGTGTTTGGTTTCTAAGATGGTACATTAGCCTAGATGAGCTCAAAAGGTTTTCTTTTCCAGATCTTCTCATCAGTGGTTCTGAATGTATGAATATCTTGGACTTGTTAGAATTTTTTGTGTACTAATAATAGAATTGGGAATGCCTACAAGGTAAGATGCTTCAGACTGCACTCTTCCAAATTCTGGTGGTTTTATTTTATTATTATTATTATTTTATTTTTATTTTTGGAGAGATTTTCGCTATAGGGTGCGTGCGCTCGACAGACAGACAGAGAGAGACATAGAGACAGAAAGCGAAAAATCACCCCCCAGGGGGGATGGTCACACCGCAATCCCTTCTCCTCCATTCTCCTCTCGGGATCTTGGGCACGCACGCACACGTGCCTGGCGTGAGTTTAAGCCACCAGGTCCAGGACTCGGACCACGGTCAACTACGTGGGGGTCCAGCGACATAACCATTACGCTAACTGCTGGTCCCTCTGTCTGGCGTTTTAAAAATGTTGTCGGCCAGTCCTTGGCTTGTGCTTAGAATCCCACATGGCTGACTGCACAGTTTAAGTCCTGTGAGAAATACACCAACTGGTTGTTTGTGTGCACCCAAGATCCTGAAAGGAGGGAAAGATGGAAAAGAGGAGATTATGGTGTGACCATATCCCATGCAGGGAGCTTTCATGCTCTCTCTCTCTCTCTCTCTGTGTCTTTCTCTGACAGGCACGCGTGCCCTGTGGCAATTTTTTTTTTTTCTGCCAACTCCCCTAGGAAGAGTTGGTCTGTTGGTGTCTGTTGTGTACAATTATTTTTATAGCCCTCGCTCTGTTGTACTGCATTTGCCTTCTCACTGTTGTTTGCTTCCTGAATCCCTGTGACACAGTCTTCTGGCATGTAAAGAGGCCTAAAGAGGTTTTGTTGAATGAATAAATGGGTGAGGAATGAATGAATGAATAAATAAAAATGAGCTAAAAGGATTTTGTAGTGTTTAACTTAATTTCATGGAACATACGAAGACAAATAAGAATTCACTTTTACTATTAAGTTTAGAAAGCTTTGGCCCCTCAATGGGGTACACTTTCATGGGCTCCTTCACTTTTCCCTGTCGCCTCCTTACTCTAATCTCTTCAGTACTCCTCAGAAGCACATCATTTCCTGAAGGATTTATTTCATCAGAAAGCATTAAGTTATGTCTTTCCCTCATCACTTAAATTTCTATCTATTCCTACAATTGGGGTCAGGAGTTTAGGGAAGCCGCAGGTGAATTGTGGTGGATCTTTCAGAGAGTTGACTTTACTCAGATATTTAAAGAGACAATGTTACTTGTTGGTTATTTAAAGCATTATTTTATATCAAAACAAACTTGGATGTAATTTGGAGTAGATGATCACAAATTTTAGAATACGCCTTGAGATTATTGGGATTCATTTGGGTTATGATTATCTTCCCCACTTTAACTCTTGGGTCATGAATTTAATCTTTTTATGGTACTTTGGTATAAAATGCCCAAGTTGCACTGACCTATGACATATATAAAACATTCAAAGACTTATAAATGAAAGCAAGTTTTTTATTCTATTTTTGAGCTGTCATATTTTCATTTGTCAAGTACACCTCAATGAAGCTGGAGGGAAAAAGCTGTCATATTTTCTTTAGGACTAACTTGATTGTTTTGTCCTCGTGTATGAACACACATCCCCTGCTGTTTTGAACTGTGAAATATAATTTATAAAAAGTGTTAAGAAACACGTTTAGTAAAATCCTAGTCAAAGTACACAAGATTTTCTTTCTTTCTTTCTTTCTTTTTTTAATAGCAGATAATTTGAAACAATCGTAAGTTCCAGAGCTGACCAGGTGCCCCATTTCCCTTTAATGCTGTTTTGAACTGTGAAATATAATTTATAAAAAGTGTTAAGAAACACGTTTAGTAAAATCCTAGTCAAAGTACACAAGATTTTCTTTCTTTCTTTCTTTTTTTTTTTAATAGCAGATAATTTGAAACAATCGTAAGTTCCAGGTGCCCCATTTCCCTTTAATAAAAGGATTGGATAATTCATATCCACTAAATTCATTCAAGTCTGAGTATTTTTTCTTGTTGTCTTAAATTTCAGATGAATACTCATTTATTCAGTCAATGTAGTCAATATTCAAAACTGTCTTATTGAACTATAACTTCATCTCTATCTTTATGTTCTATTTTTGGAGAA
The DNA here is from genome assembly GCF_000334495.1 of Tupaia belangeri chinensis. NCBI lineage: Eukaryota > Metazoa > Chordata > Mammalia > Scandentia > Tupaiidae > Tupaia > Tupaia belangeri. The sequence continues at coordinate 7,268,215 of NW_006159563.1, forward strand.
TGCATATGGATAAATTTAAATTCATTTCTCACAAATGCAAGACTGTTTAACTGAAAAGGATCCCGGTACTCCAGAGGTCTGCAGTGCTTATAGTCACACTTACTGCATTTAAATATTCCTAATTCAGCCCAGTTAAAAAATGGCACTAGCACAGTTTCCTGAATGTAGACAATAAAGGCTTCTAACTTGGAATAATAATAGTAATAAACAAAGCACATACACTCTGTCCCTGTTTTTAAATCTATAAAATAAACAGTTATTTATCCTTAGGAAAGTTATAAAATAGGATAATAAGTTAAATCAAACACTTAGTAAATACAGAAATTATTAAGGGGAAAATGTTATCTAGATTATTCTAAAAGGTAGGAAATATGTCATTCCATTTTACTTTTCGAATCCATGAGCCATTTCTCATGACTTTTCTTTTTTTTTAATTTTCTTTTTCTTCAGTGACCACTACAGTTGTTTGTATTCCTTCTCAAAAGAGCTCTGCATGTGTAACCTTCATGTCTTCGCCATATACTCCATACATGCTTTCTGCCGATGGCAATAATAACTCTGCAAACATAATCATTAATGTGGTTAAACATGAATTTGTGTGATGCAGGCCAGAGAGGAGGCAAAACATGCTTCTCTCTCGGGGTGATCAGGTACAGGGGTTTATTTGATTTTGAGAGTGAGAGAATTTAGTGAAGAGCTTTCCATTGGCCTAGCTCAAAAAGTGGTACATGTGGAAGTGGAGAGCTTGTAGGTTTTGGAAAGGGATGAGTAAAATGTGTACTTTAACACAGATAAGGGGGCTTATATATAGTCACAAGATACTGTCCCAAGGACAAGATGTTGGAAGAGTCCTGTTATCAATGAGTCAAAATTGTCTGTTAATGATTGTAGGTGTGACTCACCCATTACAGGGATACAATGCCAGGGACAGGATGTAGGAAGACTTCTGTTATTAAATGGGCCAGAATGGCCTGTTAACATCTGTGGGCCTGACTCACCCCAGGCTCTCTGGGAGGGATTTTGGAAACAGGAAAAAGCAGTCAGATTTCTGTCCTCATTTCTTTAATCCCTTGTATGATAGTTTTTACAGATGCTTTGAAAGTCAACAGTGACTCCCTCTCTCTTTTCTTGAAAGAATTGTTTATTTAATTTTATTTATTATTATTATTCTTAAATTTGACAGAGGGAAACAGAAAGTGAGAGGGAAAGTGAGAAATCACCCCCTGGGGGCGTGGCCACACTGCACTCCCTTCTACTCTGTTCTCCTCCTGGGATCTTGGCACGCTAGCACATGCGCTCGGTGTGATTTTCAAACCACTGATTCGAGACTCGAACCTCCATTGGCCATGTGGAGTCCAGCAACATAATTACCATGCCATCTGCTGGCCCCCAGTGACTCTCTTTTAGTCAAAGCAATTGCCTTTTGCTCAGATAGATGCCTTACACTCCCTACTCTTTTTCTAGCATTAAGTTTTCTAGTCATCCCATTTAGGAAGTTGTGTCTTATCTTGATTTTTATGGCACTGTGTTTCTTGGTCTTCTTACAACCTCTTGGACAGTTTTTTCTATTTCTTTTAAAGGTTCGTTTCTCTTTGGCATCCTCTGGGATTTGTCTTCCTTGAGACCTTTTCTGTGGAATTAGTGGCTGTCTCAAAAGTCCAGTTTTTTTGTTTTGCATAATCTGTATGAGCATAATTCAAACCAACTTCCCTGTAAGTAGCTCTTTGAAATAGCTATTGCATACAGCACTATACAGGGAGTTAAGTGACCTGCAGCTTTGTGGGGGCCAGAGCTGAAAGGAAGTTCATCGGGATGGATTAGCTGCAAAGGAGGTGCATTCAGGGGAGAACACAATTATATGGGGAGAAAGCAGGTGAAGTCTGTACTGGTGGTAGTTATTCTGGGTACACTGGTGTGTCCTTAGTTCAGATGGGTTTCCATCTTTGAGCTCTATTTCATTTGTTGGCATTGCTTGCGTAAGTTTTAGAAAGTTCATTTTTTGGTGATTTGGCTTTCTCATGTGGAAAATTAAACTAACCATACTTACATCTTTCTGCCTCACAGAGGAAGTGTGACAATTAATGGGTTAATGCTGGAAAAGAGCTTAAAGATCTTTAGATAAAAGTACTTTTTCAATCATAGTATAGAATCATTTGGACTCTAGAATAATGGTTCTAAAGAGATTACTAAAATACTGCCAATGTGTATTTATTAGAGTAGATACTTTTTCAAGTTATAGCTGTGGTTTCTAATTTAACAAATCTAATTTTATTTAATCAATCTATTCTAAATGGGACTGGAACCCCATCAGAGAGAGATATTATACCAAAAGTGCACAATAGATAATTATCCTGGACTTATCTTAATTTGTTCCCTAATTAAGGTTTTGGTTTGGTTTCTTTTACTTTACTTTTTCCCCCCAGTCAAGCTATGGGACCTCTGAAAACAACTCTCTCAGTGACTTAAAAGGAAAGTAATTTTGGGCTAGCCTGCAGCATGATGGTTGTGGATTCCACATGGCTGACTACGCAGTTCAAGTCCTGGACCTGGTGACTTGAGAAACACACCAGAAGTGTGCTTAGTTGTCCAAAATCATGAAAGGAGGGAGTAGAGAAGGAGAAGAGATTGCAGTATAACTATTCCCCTTGGGGGAGCAGTTTCTCTTTTTCTGTCTTTCTGGTGTGGCACATGCCCTCTGGCAAATTTTATTTTTTTTAAAGTTTATCAATCTAAGTTTTTAAAGATGTTTTTCTTTCATTTACTAAACAATATAGCATGCTAATGTACTCGAAAAATATATTGAAATAATGTATTATACTGAGAATAATTTCCTTTAACATTTTCATTGAGTAACTCAGGAGTTTAGATTAATTACTCTTCTAAAGCTTCATATATAATTACTTTCTTGTGTATGCTTACATGGGATAGAAAACAGAAAAGATATAATTTTTATTACCAAAGTTACAAGTAAAAATTCATGACAAATTTAAATGTAAAAAAATCAGAATAATTTTGAAAAGAACTTCACATTTAACATAAAAATATAAACTCATTTAATAAAAATGAAAATTAAAAATTAAAAGTCTTTTTAATTACTCAACTGAAATGCCAGCCAGGCTGTTTCGGTTAGTATTGTTTTAGGGGGAAAAAAACCACTTTTAAGCCTAGTACAAGTCTTCACAAGAAGCTATTTTCAAATTGTATCTTAAATAATTACTTCTCAACAAATATAATTTTGTTTGAATCTCTTAGTACATTATGTTGGAGATAATTTGATAGAGCAGTGGGTAGATTAAATTTGGAAAGAATAAAGACTAAATACTTGGAGTTAAATTGCAACCTGAACTTTCAAATTAATTATCATGTTTTTTATTTAGTAAATAAAGTGAATACAAAATTTAATACCCTTAAGACAATCATACAGTATAATTGATTGTGGTGTCTTCTACTTAACTGCAGTTTGATAAGTTTGGTATTACATACTTTCAAAATAATTTACAGGTAGTTTAGATGGGAAAAACTTACTATACATGCAACTACATTGGACAGTAATCTAATATGTTTATTTTAGTGAATATAAATAACCAGGAAACACATTGTAATAAATAATTATTTTCCTTTTGGTATTCATTTCAGTAATTCAGTATTGAATTATATTAGTCAAGCACCTAAAATTATATTATTGAATATACAAATTCCATTACTTGACATTAGCTCAAAAGTGTGCTTTTCATACGTACTTTTAGCATTTTGCTAATGATCTCAAGAGTGTTTTTAGTTTAATAGATGAAATGTTGTTGCTTTGAAAGTCAGAGACACTGACTTAGAAAATTAACACTTTTTCACAGGTCACAAAGAAATGAGTAACAATTGCAAATTAACTTCTAATTCCCACTGAGATGATTTCTTTGGGATTAAATTTATATTGTGAATATATGTATATATGTATATATATATATATGTGTGTGTGTGTGTGTGTGTGTAGTTAAACTTATGTTATGGAATTCTTAAGGATAAAGTAGTATCCCTGAAAAAAATTTCACATTTTTGTTCTTTTGGGAAATTATGGTTTATGAACTATTTTATTTGGAAAGTGCTTTATATAATTTAGTCAAAACACATTTCAAATTCGTAGCTACTTCAGAATTAAGGGGACTTACTCAAAATGAAGAAATAAACAGATTGAGAAATACTATTTTGCATATTCACATTTATCATTGGAGTAGGGGGAATTTCTTGTTAGAGTAGATTCTCTGTGTCATATGAAAACAAATGACTCAGGAAAAACAAGGCTGTATTGCCACCTGGGGGCTTTTGGGGACATCACAGTTCGTGAAAACTAATCCTAGAAGGTAATTGTAAATTACTTGCATTTGCCCTTAGAACAATAATTACCGTTTATTTTTCCCTTTTCTGATTTTTATAGTGGTGACACAAAAGAGAAAATGGTTCAAAATATTACCCTATTGTCCACAATTCACATTACCATGATATTTCTTTCCTTTAACCAAGGAATATTTTTCTCTTCCAAAGGCAGGAGGATATATATAACCCAAGATAACTAAAATTTGATATTACATTGAGATGCAATAGGATTACAGGGTCAAGTCAAATAAGAAAAAGACATAGTGATATGTATCTATGGCAGTGAAAATGTCCCCTCTTCTTTTTGTTGGCCTCAAAAGCCATAGCAGAGCTACCTTAGGGAGATAGAATTGAGATGTGCTACAGGGCAATACCTTTTTTCAGGGGGGAGTTCATTTGCATTCATTACTTAGTAATCTTTGTAGAATGCCTGCTGTTTGCTAAATATTATTGATAAGAAAGACTATGCTGTAAGAAAATAGTAAATTTAATACATATTAGATACAAATATGCAAGTTGCTAATGTCCTTACCTACAGTATTTTTGTCATTTTATAAGAAAATGTTTATTTTTTTCTTTACCATTCTTAAAAACATTTTGGCTATCTTATGCTTTAACTACATTTTTCCCACTTGGGTGGTTTTCAAATTTGTTGCTATGAGCAATGCCATATTTAATTAAAAGCTTATTATTCTGTTTGTCAAGTTATTTACAACCTTTTTGTTCTTTCTGCTAATTAGTTACTAGCCATATATAGTAGATATTTAATAAATATGACTAGATAAATTAATTTTTAGAGATTTCCAGTTTTCCCAACAGAAAATATAGATTATAAAGAAAAAGAAAAAAAGTTGAGATAGACAGTGACTAGAGCTTTGAAATAAAGGATTTTGTCCACTGTTTGCAGCTTAACTCTAATTAATTTGTGCATATGTTCAAGGAGTAAGTATGGCCTAGTTGCTGCAAGGGTATTTAAGCAAGAAGAATGAATTTGCAACAGAGTCTGATTTTTTTTTCAGTTAACTAGTCACTATAACATCTGCTAGAAGCTCTGGTGAGAAGTTGATGAAATTCATAATGTTTAAAGATGAAGAACAGTCAGTTATCCGGGGACTACGTGAACTGTATTGTGTTATTGTGGCAGAAACTAGTAGTGGTTCCTCAATATCTGTCTTTATTGTCAGCAATAGAATTTTGATTTGGGAATCTGACTGCTCAGGATTGTGGCTCCCCCTGCCTGTGTCCATGTAACTAAGTTCTTGCTAGTGAGTTGTAAATGGAAATATTCTGTAGCAACTTCTAAAAGACATTAATTAATTAATTTAAGGTTTTTGTCATAGGGTATATGTGCTTACCAGAAAGGACAGATTGAGAGAGAGGGAAAATGAGAAATCACTCCGTAGGGGTGATGACCACATGGCAATCCTGTCTCCTCCCTTTTCCTCTGTGGATTTAGGGCACACACACACATGTGCCTGGCATGATTTTCAAGTCACTGGGTCCAAGATTCAAACTGCGGTTGGCTACATGGGAGTCCTGCACCTTAATCACTATGCCACTTGCTGGTTCCTGGAAGAGATTATTAAGGGATAAATGATGGGTCAGCTGGTAGCAGGGTGGTTAAGGTGGCTGGCTCTAACATGGCTGACTGTGTACCTACATGGGCGGGTCAAAAAAAAAAAAAAAAAAAAAAAAAAACCAAAAAGTCAAAAACACTGGGCATGTATGCATGCATGCCCAGGATCCTAAAGCAGGGGGAAATGGAGGAGAAAGGATGGTGGCATGGCCATCCTCCAGGGTGTTTTCTCACTTTTTCTGTCTCTCTCTGACAAGCACATCCAGCCTCTAACAATTTTTTTTTTTAAGGGAGAAAAAAAAAAAAAGAGAGAGAGACAAATGGCATGCATCACTTGCCTCTTCTTTTCATCTGACCTGATGGCTGAACAAAGATGCTACTATAGAGGCCACAGAGAGAAGGGACCAGCGTCCTTGACTCTGTGGGGCTCTGGTTCACTTCTAACAACACTGGCCCACTTTCCTGGGAGAGGAATCAGCTTCCACCACAACACTGGTATATTGGATTATCTACAACTTATAGTTGAACCTAATATCAATAATAGATTGCCACAGGAAATGCAGACTCATTGGCTGATTACAGTTACTAAAAACACATTTATGTGTCTTAAAATTACTTTTTATGTAATATATCCATTTGTTATCTAGTTGTGTCTATCCCTCACTTAGGAGCATCACAATAGTATTAAAAAGGATACTGTTATACACAGTGACAAAAATGCAAATAATAAACATAAAGAAACTATCCAGCCTACAACTAAAATATAAATAAAACAATAGATTATTCTTTGTCTAACGTAACATTTTTTAAATGTCCCAAAAAAGACAAAGAAAAGAAATCTGAGATACCATTTTATTGCTTGTGGCAACATAAGTTGGAAAATATGTATCAAGAGCTATTAGAATATATTTATCTTTTGATTTTGAAATTCTGTTTCTGGGAAACAATTCTAAAGAAATAATTGTAAATACTGAAATGTTATGTGTACAAAGATACTCACATTTAAAAAATTATTTTCTTTATCATTATTGTTATTTTTAATTTCACCATAGTAACACACACAGAGAGAGAGAAAGAGAGAGAAAGCTGCTAGGTCTGGGACTCGAACCATGGTTAGCCATGTGGGAGTCCAGTGCCTTTAATCACCATGCCACCTGGACAGATTATCAAATGGCCTTGAAAATGAGGGCTACTTTTTAGTTTATTCAACAAATTTGTGTTTGTTAGCACATAGTGGCATCTCAATAAGCATCTATCAAATACGAGAGTCTACTATAGGCCAGGGTTTGTTCAGATTATATAATGATGAGCCAAGGTAGATAGACACGGTCCGGGTTCTTGCGGCACTTACAGCCTGTGGGGAAAACAGATGATGGAATAATACACTACGGTAGGGCCAAACAGGTAGCAAAGGAGCGTTGTTCTGTGGAAGCAAGTAACAATATCCTACCTGAGACCGAGACATTAAGACAGATGTTGCTAATTTTCACTATTATTTTTTTAAAGTGTGCAACATTTTTTTAAAAGGATTATTTTATTTACCGTTATTTATTTATTTACTTATTTATTTTTAATTTGACCAGAGAGGGCAGAATAAGAGAGAGAAGAAAAGTGAAAAAGCAAGGCGCCAGGTAGGGGACTTAAACTGCAGTCGGCCATGTGGCAGTCCAGCACCCTTAACCACTGTGCCAGCTGCCAGCCCTAAGACAAGTGTTGCTAATTAAAGATGTGGCTTTTGAATTAAGACCTGAAGAACAGAAAGACATTAATGAAGAGGATGGATACGAACACTACCTATTAACACAGGAAATACTGGGCCGTAGTAACTGGAAAACAGTACAAAAATGAATCTGCAATATGATTATGTGTGAAATAGGTGTCCAGAAAAAAAGGACTGGCAGAAATACATAAAAACGCTAAAAATGATTTAAGAAGTGGTAGGGTTATAGGTGATTTTTGCCCTCATGTATTTCCTATAATAAGCTGTAATCACTTCTATGGAAAATGTGTAAAGAAATGCTGTTTTCGGTTAGGATAACATAAAATTATCAACATAACACATATAGGGAAGTTTTGACTCAAAAAGTACAAAGGGTATGGGAACCAGCAATTAGCGTAATGGCTATGTCGCTGGACTCCCACGTAGCGGACCGCAGTTCGCGTCCCGGACCCGGTGGCTTAAGACGCATGCCAGGCGCATGTGCATGTGTGCCCAAGATCCCGAGAGGAGAATGGAGGAGAAGGGATTGCGGCGTGACCATCCCCCCTGGGGGGTGATTTCTCGCTTTCTGTCTCTATGTCTCTCTCTGTCTGGCGAGTGCACGCGCCCTGTAGTGAAAACCTCTCCAAAAAAAAAGAAAAAGAAAAAGAAAAAAAAAGTACAAGGGATAAAAAGTATTAAAAGTTTCTGTAAGCAATAATAAAAAAGTTAGATTAAGCAGTTATCAACAAAGGAAAAGCATGCTGTGGGTACAGAAGGTGTAAGATTTAGCTACTCCCAATTTAAGAGTGGAAAGAAGATTTTTACCATTAGGAGGGTCTGCTACATTCAAAGGAGCTAGATAGGGCTTATGAACATTTAAAAAGCTGACTTGGGCCAGCCCTATACCCTAGTTATTAAGGGAGTACCAGCAGTTAGAATCCTGGTCTCAGAGACCTGAAAGACATGCCAGGCATATATGATGAGCCTGCATGCCCCAAATTCTGATGAGAGGGAGAAATGGAGGGAAGGTATTGTGGCATAACCACCACACCTCCGTTCCCATTCCCCCCTCCTTCTCTCTCTGGCTAGCACACACACCCTCTGGCAATTAAAAAAGAAGATACAAAAATTAAAAGCAAATATAAAATCTGGGGCTGACTATGAGGAAATGATCAATAGTTTTTGAAAAATTTTTTGCTAGAATACAGTTAACATCTTATGAAAGAAGAAAGGTATAGTCTTTTAAAGGACTGGTTTAGAAAAAAGCTGGACTTCATGTCATCTCTAGGGTTGCGTGTAATTTAACTTTTATACCTTCACCGAATGCAAGCAGGAAGGAGGCAAATAGGTGAATGAGTAATTTAGTTCCCGAGGAAACCTTTTGCTAACTGGGGAAAAAAAAGAGAGAGTGAGTGAGAGAGTTCAGGTTCTGTGGTGATGGTGAGGTACCCAGACAATTGTGAATTTCTCTGCTGTTATGTTCTAATCCTGAAGGAAGGATAAAGTTGCACATAGATTTCTTGGGTAGGTAACAGCGAGTTTAGCTATCTGCTGAATGCCGACCACTAGCAACAACGAGAAAGGCAACGCCCTGGCAAGTACACAGACCTGCCGAGTGTCGAGCAGTAGTAAGACACTGGAATCTGCGAATCAGGTTCAGGAATATTTATAGAATGTTATTAAACCAAAATTAACAGAAGAAATTGTTTAGAAAAATGCAAGAACTGGAAAGTATATTTGCTATGCAATGTGCCCTAAGAATATAGACATGGAACAAATCATGTATATTCAAGGTGTCATCATGTAAGTACGTTTTAGTCAGCATCTGTAAAGCAAAATCCTGATTACTTAAACCCAGGCATTAGCTCCCAGTAAGGTAGGAAAATCATAAGCTTTTTTATTCTGTCTTAATTGGAAATTTTCTGCTGCTGCTTAAGAGTCCCTAGGGGTAAAGACATCTTTGAATCCTTAGCACTTGAAACAGGTGTTAGCATGTAGCAAGACTGTAATATACAACTACCATGTAAAATAATACATTATGGTATTCACTTCTATTAATTGTTAATAATTAACTTTTATTAAAAAATTTTTGCCAGAGGGTGTATGTCATTGCCAGAGAGAGCTGAGAGAGAGAGAGAGAGAGAGAGTGAGCGAGCAAGCATCCCCATTGGGAATGGTCATACTGCAATATCTTCTCCTCTGTTTCTCCCTCCTTTTGGGATTTTGGGCACACGTGCACATGCACCCAGCATGTTTCTCAAGCCCCAGGACTCAAATCTCACAGTTGGCCATGTGGCATGCAGCCACTTTAACAACTACACTACTGGCTAGCCCTAATTTCAGAATTTTAATTGTAATTTTCCTATAACTTGAGGGCCTCCCCCAATTTTATGTCCCAAAGACTTCTTTTGTTTGTTTGTTTGTTTGTTTGTTTTTGGAGAGGTTTTTGCTATAGGGCATGTGCGCTTGCCAGAAAGAAAGACAGAAAGTGAGAAATCACCCCCCGGGGGGGAATGGTCACGCCATAATCCCTTCTCCTCCATTCTCCTCTCGGGATCTTGGGCACGCACGCACACACACCGGGCATGAGTTTAAGCCAGACTCATGGTCTGAGACTCGAACCACGAGTCCAGCGACTTAGCCGTTATGCTAACCGCTGGTCCCAAGACTTCTAATTATTTTCTCCCTCTACCTGACTGCCCTCAAGATGTGCACACACACACACACACCACACAGCATACAGTTATAGACCATGGCATGGCTTTTCTTAACTTTGGGTGTATCTTACGATCATTTGTGAACTTTAAATAATATGATTCCTGTGCTATTCCCTGGGCCAATTGTAGTAGATGCCCAGTCCTCAGTACTGGTTAAAGCTCTCTAGGTGATGCCAATGAGTAACAAGACTGGACATCACTGTTCTACATAATTGAGTAAACTAACAAAATTATAGACTCAGTTTTTCTTCAGTTTATCTAACCACAGGCATAATACTGTTGTTCTGTATCCTAAGTTACTGGCTATTGATGCCCATTGGAATACTGTACTTATTGACTGATTAACTGCTTTAAACTCCTTAGTAAGTTAGAAGTGGAATAGGTGGTAAAGTAATTCTAATATACATTACCTATTACTGATTTATGAAGTGTCGTAAATGTGCTCATCTGTAGTATTAATAATTAAGGTGGCTTCTGGGTAAAAATCTAAACTAATGCTTCTTGGTAACCTAAATGGAGATTTAGTGTCTGGGAAGTTTCATGTACCAGAATTCTAAATAGGCACAGGGATAGTAACAGTAAAGCAATTAAGCTCATCTATTCTTGCAACTTTCTAGCTGCTGACAGTGAACTAACCCAAGCTGACCTTTACTAATAGAACTGCAGATGTAATAGAACCGTGGATGGATGTCTGAACAGATTCATATTGTTAAAGATGGCTCTATGGTTTACACGGAGAGAAAATAAAAATTCTTTGCCTGTGTTGTTCAAAGATTTAATGTGATACACTATTGACTGACTGTGGTTGATTAATACGTCATTAAATAAGAGTCTGAAGCTAATTCAGACAATGGAATATGTTATGGTGGATTTCTGTCACCACCAATGCACTCATTACAAATACTATAATTATGAATGAAAAACCATTAGAGATAGAGACATAGAACTCAATTTAAAATTCTACTGCATTCTACATATAATTCCATGATGTGTGCAACAAACTCTTTAGTTGGAATGCAAAATCCTTAGCTAAATGAGTCCTTGCTTGAATGAGAGCACAGGATATATCGGTGCAGTGGAGTGTGTGGAAAAGAGGTCAACTGGAGAGAATGAACTGGTTGTGTTCGTTAGAGGGGAAAGTAAGAGAGAGCTTTCAATAATTGTGATCTGGAGGGTCTTTTAGTTTGACATTCTAAAAATGATAAGTAAAATTTTGTTTTATACAAATTATATTTAGTAAGGGCTTGGTTTTTTAAATTCTAATTAAAAACCTTGAGCTTTGGAGTCAGAAAAATCTTGGTTCAAGTCCTGGCTCTATCACTTCACAGGCAATGTAACCATAGTTAAGTTACTTCACAGCTTTAAGACCAAGTATTATCATCTGTAAAATATAGCCATTTCTCCTGCTAACCCCATAGGATGGTTATGAGAAGGAATTAAGACAGTAGAAAGGAAGTGAAATCTGAAAATGCTAAGCAGGTATGTGGCAGACACTACTGATAGCCTACCCAGCAGCCATTCCCTCCTTCATTCTTGTCAGATAGAACCTTCATTTTATTTAGGCATTCATTCATTCCCTATTGGTTCAATAATGATTTATCTGATCTAACCTGATGATCTCAGTTCCATACTAGCAATTGGTTTAGAAATGGAAGAGACCTAATCTTGACCAATGAGATGTGAGGAGAGATTTCTGAAGGGGTTCTGTTAGAGTTACTCTCATTTGCTGGTACAGTTGCAAGATTCAATGACAACTATAGGTTGCCAATAAATATCTTAATAGATTGAATTTTAAAAGCAGCTTCATTAATATATAAATCACATACCATCCACCTACTAAGTATATAATTCAATATTTAAAAGAAATATTTTTAGATTTTTGCTATAGTGTGCTTGAGCTCACCAGAGAGACAGAGAGAGAGAGAACGCAAGAAATCACACACACACACACACACACACACACACACACACACACCCCTCACCCCGGGAGGACGGCCATGCTACAGTCCTTTCTCCTCCATTCTCTTCTCATGGTTTCAGACACACATGCACACGCACCTGGCCTGAATTTTAAGCTGTCAAGTCTGGAACTTGAACCACAGTTAACTATGTGGGAGTCCAGCAACGTAAACATTATGCCATTTGTTGGTCCCAATTCAATGGTTTTTAGTGTTTACAGATGTGTGCAGCTATTGTCAGTCAATTTTAGAATATTTTCATCACCTTGGTTAAAAACTTTATACCCTTTGGCTGCCATTGCCCTGTCCCCAACTCCCCCAACCCTAAGCAACTACTAATCTACTTTGTGACTCTGTAAATTTTCCTATTCTGGACTTTCATATAAATAAAACAATGATATGTGGTCTTTTGTGACTTTTTTTAACTTTTTTTTTAAAAAGAATGATTGGTTTTACTTTTATTAATTATTATTATTTTTAAACTCACTGTCATATATTCTCACCAGAGAGAGACAGAGAGAGACAGAGGGAAAGTGAGAAAGCAAGCTGCCGGGTCCAGGACTTGAATTGTGGTTGGCTATATGAGTGTCCATCTCCTTAACCACCATGCCACCAGCTGGCGCTGACATAATATTGTTAAGATTTATCCATGTTGTAGCATATATCAGTAGTATGTTTCTTTCTATAACATTCTATATGTGTGGACATGTAGTAATGCATATATGGCCCGAGAAAGGTATCCTTGGGTGGTTTCTTCTTTGTATGAACTCCACCAAGTGTACCTACACAAACCTAGATGGTACAGCCTACTATCCTCCTAGGCTACGTGGGATAGCTTACTGCCTGCAGGCTACAAACCTGTACAGCATGTTACTGTACTGAGTGCTATCGGCAATCGTAACATAGTAGTATTTATGTATATATATATATATATACAGAAAAAGGTACAATACAATACTGTATAAAATATTTTTTTTCTTTGGAGAGGCTTTTACTATAGGGCGTGTGAGCTCACCAGAAAGACAGAGAGAGACAGAGAGATATAAAGCAAGAAATCACCCCCCAGGGGGGGATGGCCACGCCACAATCCCTTCTCCTCCATTCTCCTCTCGGGATCTTGGACGCGCACGCACACGCGCCCGGCGTGAGTTTTAAGCCACCGGGTCCGGGACGCGAACCGCGGTCGACTACATGGGAGTCCAGCGACATAGCCATTACGCTAACTGCTAGTCCCAGGCTGTATTAAATTTATACAATATATTTTTCTCAGGCCAGCCAGTGGAGTGGTGGGTAAAGGCAGCTGAATCCCACATGGCCAACTATGTAATTTGAGTCCTGGACCCGGTGGCTTGAAAAACATGGTGGGTGTGTATGCATGCATGCCTGAAGTCCTGAGAAGAGAGTGGAGGATAAAGGATTGCTTTGTGCTCATTTCAACCTGAAGTGTGGTTTCTCACTTCTATCTCTCTTTCTCTGGTAAGGACAAACTGCTAAAAAATGTTTTTCTCTTCAATATTAAATTAGCCTTAACTTACTGTAACTTAGCTTCTAAGATTTTTAATTTTTAAAAACTCTTTGACTCTTCTGTAATAAAGTTTAGCTTAAAACATCTGTTATATGGATGTATAAAATTATTTTCTTACTTTATATCCTAATTCTATTCTATTGTTCTATTTCTAAAATTTATTATTATTATTATTTTTTACTTTTTAAACTTTTTTGTTAAAAATACAAGACATAGGCCAAGTCTCCGAGCAGAACATGGCTGTGCCTACCACTTAGGACCATCTGGGCAAGCCTGCCAGGATGTCTTCCCCAAGGGCTACAGATGTGACCTAATAAAACTTGATTTGGAAACAAAGTCTGAGAATGGATTGGAATTTATCAGCTCAGGCTCAGCAACACTGAGACCACCAAAGTGACAGGCAGTTTGGGAACCAAGTACATATGGCCTGGATACGGCCTGACGTCTCCAGAGAAGTGGAACACTGACAACACGCTAGGCACCGTCACCGTGGAAGACCAGCTTGTCATGGACTGAAGCTGACCTTCGACTCTTCCTTCTCACCTAACATGGGGGAAAAATGCTAAAATCAAGACGGGCTACAAGCGGGAGCACACCAACCTGGGCTGCGACGTGGATTTTGACATTGCTGGGCCTTCCATCCGGGGAGCTCTGGTGCTGGCCTATGAGGGCTGGCTGGGTGGCTACCAGATGCATTTTGAGTCCGTGAAGTCCTGGGTGATCCAGAGCAACTTTGCGGTGGGCTACAAGACTGATGAATTCCAGCTTCACGCTAACGTGAATGATGGGACAGAGTTTGGTGGCTCCATTTACCAGAAGGTGAACAAAAAGTTGGAGACTGCCGTCAATCTTGCCTGGACAGCAGGAAACAGTAACATGCGCTTTGGAATAGCAGCCAAGTATCAGTTTCTCAGCTGAAGTAAACAACTCCAGTCTGATAGGCCTAGGATACAGTCAGACCCTAACACCAGGCATCAAACTGACACTGTCAGCTCTGCTGGATGGCAAGAAAGTCAACGTCGAGCTTGGTCTAGGGCTGGAATTCCAAGCATAAATGAATACTGTACAACCGTTTAATTTTAAATCTGCTTTGTAGCATAGCTACCTTCAGAATTTAGTGTACCTTTTAATGTCATATGTCTGGGATGCAAGTATTGCTAAATATCATGTTAGACCTCCAAGTTAAAGATGATTGAGCTTTAAGGTGTTACCCTTTAGCGGTACAGAAGAGACCCAATTCCAAAAAATGGTCATTTCAGCTATAGGCATGGGCGGGGGGCGGGGGGAGGATCATGGCGGCCCCTCTAGAGATGCCAGGTGTTTTTTTTTTTTTTTAATTTTTCTTAATCTATAAATGGCTGCAAGTAGAAGTTGATACTATGGAGGTACTTTGTAAGTTCCTATTGAGTAAACGAATGATATTGTGACTACCTGAGAATTGAACTGAGTTTCCTAACCTCAATTGATGAGAGGCTCATTTGCTTGATGGTGTGTACAGACTCCTCTGAAAGAGACTTTTTTAGACAGGTCTTTATGAGCTATTTCCACCCCACTCCATCATCACTTCCTTTACACCATAGTCTGCTGGGTGTGCTGGCTGTTTCTTTTGTGCCATTTTGGGGTGTGGGGGGGTATATATGATGAAGCCAATAATTCAGGACTTAATTCTTTCCTGTGTTGTGGTTTTTTTGTTTTGTTTTGTTTTGTATTTTGGTTTTTTGTTTTGCCCTTGCACCAGAGTATGCGAGAGCTTTCAGGAGCTCCAGCTGCAAGCTGGGGAAGAGTCTGTGTGGTTGTAATCACACGGTGACAGCACTCGGAATCCAAATTGGACTTCTGTTGTATTCTCACCACACAATTTATTTTTTAGCAGTTCAACGGGTACATTTTAGTCTTCCATTTAGTGTGGAATTAGATCCTCCCCTTAAAATGCTGTAATTAACATCACTTAAAAGAAAACTTGAATAAAATATTGAAACCTAAAACAACAATAACAAAAAAACAAACAAACAAACAAGACGTAAACATACATGTCAGCTTATGCTTACTCAGGGTCAGGATAATCAATATTACTGTCTTCCACCTCCACATCTTGTCCCCCTGGAAGATCTTCATGGGCAATAATAGGCACAGAGCTGTCATCTCCTATGATAACCATGCCTCCTTCTGGAATATTTCCTGAAGGACTTATACTTTATGTAACTGGCAGCACAGGGGTTTTGTTTACACCACCATCACCACAAACACGTGAGTAATGCGGTGCTTGCATTTTGACAGCTACACCATCACGGATGACAGGAACTGTTCAGCTTCGCTATAATCATATGGAACCACCATCTATTTAGGTGGCCTGTTGTTAACTGACACTTGTGGTCCATGGCTGTCCCACATGCTTATCTATTTGTCCACTGCCAGACATTTCAGCTGTTACTCCTTTTGGCTATTATGAATAATGCTGCTATAAATACACATGTGCAAGTTCTTATGTGAACATACGTCTTTATTTCTCTTGGTTATATAACTAGGATGGGAATTGCTAGAAACTCTAAAACAAAGGGGATTTCCAGGAAGATGGCAGAGGAAACTCCAGAGTGAGAGCTGTGTCTCAGACTCAGAAAACCAGCAATTCGACTGCAGCAGAAAGTAAAAACTCTTGACAAGGAAGGTCTCCAGGAATAACATGGAGCTGGTGTTTTATATTATAGGTCTGGACAAGGTGACTGGAAAATTATATTGAGAGCAACAAGCTAAATCATTGGCTAGCTAGTTCTGCAGAGTACTGGGAAAAGAAACAGTAAAGAAGAGCCCTTCCAGGGAAGACCAAACGTCAAACACTGGCCTCAAAAACACTCTCTGCTTAAATTTAATCGGATCAGACTGTGGAGTCATTTATACACCAGGTTATTGTCAAAAACTATCATCCAGCAATTAGTGGAAAATAACAAATGGAATGGAAGGCTTAAAATGGAAAGCAAGAAAGGAAACAAGAGTGCTCCTCTAAAATCAGTCATTCCAGGGTGACTGTCCCATGCCCAGGACTGTACCCTCTGATGAGTGCAGAACCTTCACAATGTGGGAGAGGAAGAATAGGCCACTAACAAGTTTAGCCAAACCACTGAGCAAGGGCACAAGTCCACAACACAGAGCTGTGGAGGAGAAAAATCAGCATCCAGAACTGTAGAATATATTACCCAAAATGTTTAGTTTTTATGAATAACAATAGAAAATCACATCAGATGGGACCAGCAGTTAGCATAATGGCTATGTCGCTGAACTCCCATGTAGTTGACCGCAGTTCGAGCCCTGTACCTGGTGACTTAAATTCATGCCGGGCACATGTGCGTGCGTGCCCAAGATCCTGAGAGGAGAATGGAGGAGAAGGGATTGAGGTGTGGCCGTCCCCCCTGGGGGTGATTTCTCACTTTCTGTCTCTCTGTCTCTCTGTCTTTCTGGCGAGTACATGCACCCTCTAGCAAAAACCTTTACAAAAATGAAAGAAAGAAAAAAGAAAATCGCATCAGAAGCAAATAAATAGTAAAGTGCAACTTACACAGGAAGAAAAGGTAGCTAACCAAAGTACCAGTGAGAGGGCCAAGGCACCAGATTTAACAGACCAAGAATTGAAAGCAGGCCAGCCGCTGTGGTGCACCCTATTCCTAGCACTCTGCAGTGCTGGAAGCCACATGGTGACTGCAGACCAGATCTTGGGATGGCCTGAAAGACATGCTGGGAGTTTGTGTGGATGCCCAGGATCCTTAGATCTGGAAGGCCGGGGAAAAGGGTTCACAGTGTGACGGGACCCTGTCAAGGGCGCTTTCCTCTCTTTCTCATGCACATATATATGCCTTCTATCATAAAGAAAGGGGAGGGTTAGTCCATGGTGTGGTAGTTGGATCCTACATGGCCAACTATGTAGGTCAAGTCTTGGACCCAGCAGCTTGGAAAACATGCTGGGCGTGTGTGTGTGTGTGTGTGTGTGTGTGTGTGTGTGTGTATGTGTGTCTAAAATCCAAAGAGAATGGAGGAGAACAGATTATGGTGTGGCCATCGCCCCTGGGGGTGATTTCTTACTTTCTCTCTCTGGTGAATGTACATGCCCTACAGCATTTTATTTTTTTTTAATGGAAAAGAGCAAAAAAAAAAAAAAAAAAAGGAAGAAGAAAGAAGAAAGGAAAGAAGAACTCAAAGCAGCCTTTATAAACAGATCCTAAGAACTAAGGGAAATCATACTTTTTTTTTTTTTTTTTTTTTTTGGAGAGATTTTCACTGTAGGGCGCGTGCGCTCGCCAGACAGACAGAGAGAGACATAGAGACAGAAAGCGAGAAATCACCCCCCAGGGGGGATGGTCACGCCGCAATCCCTTCTCCTCCATTCTCCTCTCGGGATCTTGGGCACGCACGCACACGCGCCCGGCGTGAGTTTTAAGCCACCGGGTCCAGGACACGAACCGCGGTCGACTACGTGGGAATCCAGCGACATAGCCATTACGCTAACTGCTGGTTCCCGGAAATCATTCTTACAGAAATAGGATCTGATGTCAATGTATTATCAAATAGAGAATACCAATAAAGACACAGAAATTATTTAAAAGAACCAAATGGAAACTTTGGAAGTGGAAAGTAAAATAACCGAAAGAGTTCATTAGAGATAAGCTCAACAGGAAAAAGAAATTATTATACTTGAGATCCATGGAGATTATGTGAGCCAAAGAACGAAGAGAGAAAAGAATGAAGAAAAATGAATAGAACCTCAGAGAAATGTGAGAAATATGGGACACCATTAAGTACAACAGCATGTATGTGTTAAGAACACCAGATCAAGGAGAAGCAAGAAGAGATCACAAAAAATATTGAAGAAATAATGCCAGATAACTTCCCAAATTTGATGGAAAAACACGAATTTACACATCCAAGAAGCTTAACAAACTCTAAGTAGATAAACATAACGAGATGCACACCTAATCATGTCATAAAATTAAAATGGATTCCTACTACTCTGTTGTCTCAATTGTGAATAACATTTTCTCCCTAATATTATAGCCATAAGATTGTACACATTGCCTGATGTAGAGTTTATTTTCTTTCTTTCATGAGAGAGAAAGAGGAATAGAGATAAGGACCTTCAATAGGATCTGCCACTCCTCAATCCTTCCCCTCAGCCAGCTAGAATCACGGGTACACATAGGCTCGCCTAATATGACCCATGTCAAGGATCTGAACTTGAGACTCCTGTGTAGTTCCCATATTGTGCAGTGGTGACCCATTGCCTGCATAACTACAGCTGGATCTAAACACCGAATATTGACTAACAAAAATTGTGTTAGACCTATATGGAAGGTATGATGAAAGTGAGCATTGCCGATAAAGGTAGGGTGATGAAGTGAGGAAGATTTAATGTGAAGACTTAGTGGGGAAGGTTTTTAGTGTTAGTTGTCATTTAACATAAAGACCTCAAAGTGAAGACTCAAGGGAAGATAAGTATAAGAGATAGCAGTAGATGCATATTTTCAAAATTATGGAGGCAAATTGCAGAAAAACTCAGGCTTCTAGAAGTAACATTGGGGTTAGGAATGGGTGGGACGATGTATTTCTGTTTTTTATTGGAAGCCCTTGGTACAATTTACTTTAGACATATGTACATGGTTTTCTATTCATAATGTCTACATGAACGTTTTAACTTCTTCTTAAAATATGTTATCACATTTTGATGATGATAACATTTATTTTTATTTTTAATGTGGTAAAATACATACAATGTAAATTTTACCACTTTAACAAAATTTTTTTGTTTGTTTATGAGAGATTTTTTGCTATCGCGTGTGTGCACTCATTGGAAAGACAGAGACACAGAAAGAGAGAAATCACTCCCCAGGGGGATGGTCATCCTTTCTCCTTTATTCTCCTCTTGGGATCTTGGGCATGTGCAAACACATGCCTGGAGTGAGTTTAAGCCACCAGGTCCGGGACTTGAACGGTGGTTAACTATATGGGAATCCAGTGACGTAACTACTACGCCATCTGCTGGTCCCACGACCTTAACAATTTTTAGATGTACATTTCAATAGTTTTAAATGCACTCAATGCTATAGTTTGGATGTCCTCTCAAAATTCATGTGTTGAGGCTTGTTTGTATTATACAGGTGTTAAATGAAACTTACCACCTTCATGGCATTCCAGAATGGGGCCTTTGGGTATGATAAGGTCATCAGGGTTGGGCCCTTGTGATTGAGCTGTGGATCCTCTGCTTTCATAAGAGAGGAAAGGAGACCAGAACAGACAAAACTTATGGGCCAGCTGCTCTACTCAAGATCCTGCCATTCCATTTTATGAAGGCTTTGGACCTTCCACATGGTCAGAATCATAAGTCAAAAATACTCTCTAAATTCACCCAGTCTCAGGTATTTCTGAAAGCAAGGCAAGGTGGCATGGTGGTTAAGGGCACTGAAATCCCACATGGCTGACCGTGGTTCGTGTCCTGGACCTGGCAGCTTATTTTCTCACTTTCTCTTTCTCTCTCGTTCTCTTTCTCGCTTTGTCCTTCTCTGGTAAAATTAAAATAAGTAAATAAATAAAGTTAAATAAAATCATTCTTTATAAAATTATGGGAATCTACTCAGTATTCTTTAAAAAAAATTTTTTTTTTGCCTGTAAGTCACGTGTACTTGCCAGAGAGAGAGGGAAAGTGAGAAATCACCCCTTACGGAGAATGGCCATGCCGAAGTGCCCTCTCCTGCATTCTCCTATTGGGATTCTGGGCATGCACATATACATGTCCAGTGTGTTTTTCAAGCTGCTAGGTCCAGGACTCAAACCACAGTTGGCCATGTGGGATCCAGTGCCTTAAGCACCACACCACCAGTTGCCCCAGTCTACTCAAAGTTTTTCTTTTTTCTTTTTTTTTTTTTTTAGAGAGATTTTTGCTATAGGGTGTGTGCGCTCGCCAGATAGACAGAGAGAGACAGAGAGACAGAAAGCGAGAACTCACCCCCCAGGGGGGATGGTCACACCGCAATCCCTTCTCCTCCATTCTCCTCTCGGGATCTTGGGTATGCACGCACATGCGCCCGGTGTGTTTTAAGCCACCGGGTCCAGGACGCGAACCGCGAATGACTACGTGGGAGTCCAGCGACATAGCCATTACACTAACTGCTGATTCCCTACTCAAAAGTTTTTCTGAAGTCCACCATAAGTTTCTTGAAAGAAGGAGATACAAAGTTCAAATTTTAAAAGTTTTGGGCATTCTTTTCAGTCTCACAGTGTATTCGTGGTCCTTTGCCCTTTCTTGTACATTTTAGAAGCAACATGTCTATCTACAAGAAATCCTGCTGGGATTTTCAACAGTGCTTTTCTAGACCTGAAAATTTTTGTTAAAACATTTTTTCCCTCTCGTTTACTGTGAATTCAATTTTGTGAATGGTTATGGGATCATTTGCATTTGGATGAGTTTGATAGTTTGTGATATTTAAGAAATTGTTCCATTTCATCAAAGGTAAATTTGTGTAGAGTTGTTTATAGAATCTCCTTGTTATCCTTTTAATATCTACAAGGTATGTAGTGCTATCCCCTCTTTTATTTCTTATACTGATATTTTGTGTTTTTTTTTTTTCCTTTCTTCTTTTGTCAGTATTGCTAGATACTGGTTTTCTCCATTCAAATCCACTTTTTCCTCTGTCGTCATCATTCTGCTATTGAGTCCATCAGTGAATTCAAAATTTTGGTTATTGTATTTTCAACTTTATATTTGGTTATATAGTTCCATTTGGTTCTTCTACTTTATATGTTCTATTTATTTGCAGATATTTCATTTTAATGTTTGTTTCAAGAGTGTTCATGAATACCATCTAGGCATTTTTTCTAGTCTTTTTTTAAACACAGGGTCTCGCTATGTCAGATCCGTTTGCCTCTTTCTTCTGAGTAGCTAGGACTACAGGTATGAGTCACTATACCCAGTTTTTAGGGTGGGCTGGGAATCAAACCTGGGCCTCTCATGTGGCCTCAGCCTGTGGAGCAACAGTATCTTACCAGTGCCTGCCAACAGAATGGCCTTGAGCATTATTGTAATAGCTGTTTTATTAAAGTCTGTCAGGTAATTCCAATATTTGTATACTTTTGTCATTGGCAATCTATATATTATTTGGAGGGTTTAATACATTTAAATTTAGTGTAATGACTGATAAGGAGGGTTTTACTTCTGCCATTTTGTTATCTAGATGCTTTATAGTTTTTTTAAACTCTCATTTCTTTCATTACTGCCTTCTTTTTTGTAATAATTGTGTTTTTTTTTTTTTTCCCATGAGGTACATGCACTCACAGGAGAGAGACAAAAAATAGAGAGAGGAAAGTGAGAAATCACCATCTGGGGGTAATGGTCACACTGCAATCCCCTCCCTTTCATTTTCCGTTCATTTTCCTTTCCCTCTCTTTCATTTTGGGCATGTGTGCACACACACCTGGTATGTTTTTCAAGCCATCAGGTCTGGGACTTGAACCACACATCAGCCATGTGGGATCCAACATTTTAATCACCTCACCAGCTACTGGCCCTGAAGTGAAATTTTCGATTCCCTGCTCATTTCCTTTTGTGTATATTCTATAGATATTTTTGGCGCTATCATAAGAATTACCTGTATCTTAAAGTTAGAACAATCTACAGTCATGCATTGCTTAACAACAGGGATGTAGTCTGAGAAATGTGTTACTAAGCAATCTGTCATTATGTAAACACCATAGAGTGTACTTACAAAACCTTAGATGGTAGACTATTACACACCTAGGTTATATGGTATAGCCTATTGTTCTTAGGCTACAAACCTTATAGCACATTACTGTACACAAATGCAACAGAATAGTAAAGAAAACGTATAGTAAGAATATTATATAAAAATATAGAAAAAGATATACCTGTATAGGGCACTTACCGTGAGTAGAATTTGTAGGACTGGAAGTTGCTTTGAATGAGTCAGTGAGTGGTGAACGTGAAGGCCTTGCACATTACTATACCTACTGTAGACATTATAAACATTGTAGAGGTCGGGGGCGGGTTCAGTGGTGTAGACATAAACATTGTAGAGGTCAGTGGGTGGCGCAGTGGTTAAGGTACTAGATTCTCACATCGCAGACCTCAGTGCAAGTCCTGGATCTTGTGGCTTGCTTTCTCACTTTCTCTCTTTCTCTTGCTCTCTCGTCTCTCTCTGGTGAGCACACATGCCCTATAGCAAATTTAAAATAATAATAGTAATAAATAAATAAATAATTAAAAAAAAACACTGTATGCTTAGACCGTGCTAAATTTATGAAATACATTTTTCTCTCTTTGATACTAAATTTACCTTAGTTTATTACAGCTTTTTAATTTTCTCAATCTTTTAGTTTTTAAAAATTTTGACTCTTTTAAAATTAAACTTAGCTGAAAACACAAAACACATTGCACAGGTGTATCAAAATATTTTCCTTCTTTGTATCTTTGTTCTGTAAGCTCTTTTTCTATTTTCTTTTTTTTTAGATTTTTTTTTTTTGAGAGGTTTTTGCTATGGGGCACGTGCGCTGGCCAGAAAGACAGAGACATAGAGACAGAAAGCGAGAAATCACCCCCCGGGGGGGATGGCCACACCGCAATTCCTTCTCCTCCATTGTCCTCTTGGGACCCTGGGCATGCATGCACACACACCTGGCGTGAGTTTAAGCCACCAGGTCCAGGACTCCAACTGCAGTCGACTACATGGGAGTCCAGTGACATAGCCATTATGACAACTGCTGATCCCTCTATTTTCATTTTTTTAAACATTTTTTGTTAAAAATCAAGACAGACACACATAGGTTTACAGGACCACTAATATCACTGTCTTCTGCCTCTGCATCTTGTTTCACTGGAAGGGCCATGATGAACAAAACCTCTCTAGATTAAATTAAGCATTAGAAAGTGATGCAATCAAGAAACAGAGTAGGGCTGGCCCCATGGTCTACACCTAGTAGTTAAGAGAGCTGTGGGAACCAGCAGTTAGCATAATGGCTATGTTGCCGGACTCCCACGTAGTTGACCACGGTTCACGTCCCAGACCCAGTGGCTTAAAACTCACGCTGGGCGCGTGTGCGTGCGTGCCCAGGATCCCAAGAGGAGAATGGAGGAGAAGGGATTGCGGCGTGACCATCCCCCCGGGGGGTGATTTCTCGCTTTCTGTCTCTCTGTCTCTCTCTGTCTGTCTGGTGAGCGCACGCACCCTGTAGCGAAAACCTCTCAAAAAAAAGAAAAAAAAGAGAGAGCTAGATACCATGAGGCCAACCATGGTTTGAACCCTAGTCTTAGTGGCTTCAAAAACATGCCAAGTGCTTGTGTATGCATGTCCCAAATCTCAACAGAATGGAAAAATGGAGGACTGCAGTGTGATTGTGCCCTTTTGGGGAGTATTTTCTCCCTCTCTCTCTCTGTCTCTCTCTCTCTCTCGCAAGTGCACACACCCTCTGGAAATTTATTTTAAAAAATTAATAAACACAGTAAACATGAGATGTATGAAGCTGCTATGCTATGACATGGCATACTGTCTTACAGTAAACATTTTTTTTTAATAATTAAAAAGAGTACACTCTAAAATAATGATAAAAATGTGTACTATAGTAAATATATAGGCCAGTAACATAGTCATTTATTATCATTATGAAGTATTATATCTATACATAATTGTGTTACATTTTTATATGACTGGCACTGTAGTAGGTTTGCTTATACTAGCATCTCCACAAACACAAGTAATACAAATGTTATGATGTCACTAAGTGATAGGAATTTTTTAGCTCCAGTATAATCTTTTTTTATTCTCCTAGATATTTGCCATAGGGAATGTGTGCTCGCTGGATAGAGACAGAGAGAGAAGAAAAGTGAGAAATCATTCCCTCCTTCCCTCACCATGGAGGATGGCCATGCTGCAATTCCCTTCCCTCCAGTCTCCTCTTGGAATTTTGCAAACACATGTGATTTTCAAGCCATGGGTCTGGGGTTTAACCTACAGTCAGCATTGTGGTAGTCCTGCACCTTAGCCACCACACTACCTGCTGGCCCCTCCATTATAATCTTATGAACCACCATCATATATGCAGTCTATTGTTGACCAAAATGTCATTATGTAGCATATATCTGTAATTTTAGTTTATATCAACTTAACTTCAATAGCATACAAAAACTCTGCTCCTATATACTTCCATCCCTTCCTTTCTATTGATGTCACAAATTACATCCTTATACACTGAGTGCCCAATAACATGAGTTAATTTTTTATGCATTTCTCTTTTAAATCATGTGAAAACAAAAAATGATTACAAACCAAAATTACAGTAATAAAACTATGCTTTTTTTTTTTTTTTAAAAAAAAGCCATATATTTACCCTTACTTTATTTCTCCCTATGGCTTTAGATACTAACATCCTTTTATCCCAACTTGAAGTACTCCCTTTAGTGTTTTTTGTAGAGCAAATCTAGAAGTAACAAACCCCCTAAACTTTTACTCATCTGAGACTGTTTTAATATTTTTTCTTATATTTAAGGACAGTTTGGCTGGACATAGACTTGTTGGTTGAAAGTATTTTTTCTTCTCAGCATTTTCAATATATCAACTCATTGCCTTCTGGCTTCCAAGGTTTCTGATGAGAAAGTAGTTGATCATCTTATTGAGGATCCCTTCTATGTGATGCTTTGCTTCCTTCTTACTGCTTTAAAGATTTCTCTTTGAACAGACTGATGACAATATATTTCAGTTAATTAAGTAGAACAAATTTAATTATGCCATTTGGAGTTCATAGAGCTTTTTGGATTTGTAGATACATATCTTTCATCAAATTTAGAAATTTTCAGCCATTATTTATTCATATTATTTATGTCCCTTTCTGTCTCTCCTTCTGGAATTCCCACAATTCATGGTTATCTACTTGATAGGCTCTGTTCACTTAGGCTCTGTTCGCTTTTCTTCATTCTTTTTTCTTTCAGTTCCTGACTCAGTCATTTCAATTGTCTTCAGTTTTCTTACCTTTGTTGATTCTTTCTTCTGTCAGCTCATATCTGCTCTTGAACTCATCCAGTGAATTTTTCATTTAAGTTACTACATTTTTCAACTCCAGAATTTACTTTTTTTATAATTTCTATTTCTTTAGTGATATTCTTTGTCCATGTATTGTTTTCCTACCTTTGTCTAGGTCTTCCTTTAACTCTTTGAACATCTTTAAGATAGTTGTTTTAAAGAATTTGCCTAGTAAGTCCCAATTTGGACTTCTTTGGGAGCAGTTTCTAGTGGCTATGTTCCCCATAAAGGGCCATACTTTCCTGTGTTCTTATGGTTTGTGATTTTTTGTTGTTGTTGAAAACTGAACATTTGAATCTTATATTGTGGCAGGTATATATTTTTGATGGGTTAAGGTTGTCTTTGTGGCACAGATTAGCCTTAGGTAGATGGTTGGTTTTGAATGTTCTGATCCTTAAATGTTTGGATCCCAGAAGGGAAAGGCTAGGAAAAAAGAAGATGAAACAAAAACAGGAGCTGTGGCTTTAAGTCCTGTGGAACCTGGTGGGTCTTAAAACCCTGAGGACCAACCTGTCTGTTAGCTCAGATTCCTTTTGGAAGCTGCAAATATTTAAATAGAGTCCAGGGTTCTAAAATAGTTATTCAGATGAATTCTGCTAGTACAATTGTTTTGTAGGTGGAGAAATGAGTTCCTGGGAGCTCCTTATTGCTCCAGCTTTCTGGTACAATCTTTCATAAAGCTCTTTCTCAGCTGCCCTAAAAGGAACCAAGGGAAGAAGTGTTCACTTTTGACCAGCGCTTTAAGGGAGCATCAGAGAGTGCTCCTTAGCTAAAAGTGACGGTGCAGAAATCTCCAAACACTGTGGGAAAACAAGAAAGATAAAATTTATACTTTCTAGGCAATCCTTGTCACAGCTGAAGATATTCTTTCCAAAACTGAAATTCCAGGGTTCCTGGGTTTTGTTTTGCTAAAGCTAAGACCCCCTTTTCCAGGAGCTACTCTCCCTTTTGGTTGTTTGCAAACTGTACTTTGGGGTAGCAGCCAGACAACAACCTGCTCCTGATCCTTGGGTGGGCTCCCTTGTCAAGTACACCTGAGATGAACATGAGGATGAGCCCCAGGACACCCCAGTTCTCTAGGTATTGATAGTTTGGACAGCTGCCCACAATTAATAGACCTTAAAGTAGAAGGTATGGTCCTCTTTATTGGTGCTTAGCCTTGTCCATAGAGACCAGCAATTTTATGTGATTCCTTTTTACATCTCTAGTGCATCTGTGCCCAAAACACCTCTGTTGAATTAATGCCTTAGTTGGGACATTTGTGGTAGGTTTTCAACAAGAATTTACTCCTAAGAGCCTCACTGAACATGAGAAATACATATACAAATGCATGTATGAACTTTTTAAAAAATTTAATTAAATTAAATTAATTTATTTATTTATTTTAATTTGACCAGAGAGAGACAGAGAGAGGGAAAGTGAGAAAGCAAACCACCAGGTCCAGGACTCAAACCATGGTCAGCCATGTGGGTGTGTCCAGCACCTTAACCATCACGCCACCTGCTGGTCCCTAATGCATGTATGAACTTTTACAAACATATTATTGTATGCATAGTCCCTTGATCAATGATTCTCAAACTTTGCTACTCCTCAGAATCAGCTGAGGAATTTTCCCATAATTCCCATGTTTCAACCACAGAGACTGTTTAATAAGTCCGAGGCATATGCCAGGAGTTCACATTTTCCAAAAACTACCCAGTTAATTCTGATAGGCTGCCAGGGTACAGAACTACCTAAGAAAAGCTAGTAGTTGAAGTGTCTTCTATTCTTTAGTGAGATTTTGTATTAGACAGCATAGCATATAGTCAAGAACACTAGTTTTGAAGCTTGGTTCCAATATTAAGGCTGCCACTTCCTAGCTGTTATGCTTAGCCAGGTTACCTAATTGTTCAGAGCTTCAGTTTTTTGAACTATAAAATACTGGCTATAGGGGTTAACACGAGGATGTACCTAAAGCCTTAGTACAACACGGCTCACCACCACCACCGCCCACACACCTGGTATGGAACCAGGCCACTCTGCTAGAGAGGAACAGCGGCTAGTCAGCGAAGCTTCCTCTGTATTTACAACCTCTCTGCATCAATGGCATTACCTGCACCTCCTGTCAGACCCGTGGCTGCATTAGATTCTCACAGGAGCCCCAGATAAGACCATTTGGTTGCAGAAGTCTACTGTGGGACACCTTCTTCAGCCAGCTCTTGGTAAACGAGAGAATTTTCCTGGTCCCCCAGCCAAATGAAGGACAAAGCCATCTAACACTTAGTGGAGGACTCCATGCACCTTGCTGGCGAGGCTCGGGTGGCTGCGCCCCCGGCGACCACCAGGGGTCGCTCACACTGCCTGACAGCTCCCGCCAGCCCCGCGGCGCGCCCGCGCG
>NW_006159563.1:7297606-7298322 GCF_000334495.1 Tupaia belangeri chinensis
ATTCCCTGCCCCTCCTGTCAGACCCGTGGCTGCATTAGATTCTCACAGGAGCCCCAGATAAGACCATTTGGTTGCAGAAGTCTACTGTGGGACACCTTCTTCAGCCAGCTCTTGGTAAACGAGAGAATTTTCCTGGTCCCCCAGCCAAATGAAGGACAAAGCCATCTAACACTTAGTGGAGGACTCCATGCACCTTGCTGGCGAGGCTCGGGTGGCTGCGCCCCCGGCGACCACCAGGGGTCGCTCACACTGCCTGACAGCTCTGGCCAGCCCCGCGGCGCCCCCGCGCGTGCTCACTGTGCGCCGGGTGTCTGGGTTCTCCTGCTGCCCAGCCTCGGGTGCTGCTCCCCGGCTGCTGCCTAACCTAAGCCTGCGTGGGCGGGTACGCGAGCGCTTTGCGGACAGAAGTATTCCCTCCTCTGCGGTCGGTGCTCTGCACTCCTCGGTCCGTGGGCCAACCCGGGGCGCCAAGTACTAGCGTCTCTATTGCGCCAGGGAGGTAGGAGGAGGCAGGGCCGAAGCGGAGTTCGGGCAGACTCGGGCCTGGACCCGGCGAGACGCCGCTGCTGCCCGGATGTTGCGATGGCTGATTGGGGGAGGCCGAGAACCACAGGGACTAGCCGAGGTAAACGCCGGGTGGGCCCGAAGCGGGCTGGCCGGGCGGATCCCACGGAGGTGCCGGGCGGAGGCGGGGCCTGCGCGTGACGCGCGCTGTC
>NW_006159563.1:7298353-7312052 GCF_000334495.1 Tupaia belangeri chinensis
AGGCGCTGGGACACCCCGCCGGCAGCAGTCAGGTGGGACCGTAGGCCCCGACACCCCTGCTGCTTGAGCCCCGTCAGTTTCACACAGTAGCCACTGGGCTAGAAACGCCCGAGAGCGACCACAACTTTCCACTTTCCGTCTATTCCAAGTGGTGCCTCTTCTCAGCATCTACTGCTCCTCGTTCGGAGAACATAAGATGGATTTGACTATCCAAGAACCGAAAAAAAGATAGTTATTTAAAAAATAAATAATTTGCCTTAAAGTCATGACAGTGTTTTTCTATTTAACTGCTAGTATTGGTTCCCTAGTCACATGTTTATCACGGGCCTGAAATCGAATAGGCTGTGTAATGAGATTCACGTTTGAAATGTGAATGAGATAATTGTGCGACTTTAAAAATGTTGAGGTGCAGAAGTTGTTCCATGTGCCATACAAGAACAGAATCAGGGTTGAATTCCATTTTGTTTTTCATAGGACTTATTCGTTTTGACCGTTAAAAGTAAAAAATTGAATTGAATTGTAGGCAGCCTTACTTCTCAGTTTTAACTTCCTCTTATCTTTGCATTGGAGACTCATGGTCTATTTTTTAAAAATTCCTATTTCTGATTAGTGTGAAAGCCTTCAGATTATGGAGGAATAGTAGGTCACTGAATAGCCATACATGATACATGTGACAATCTGTGTTACCCAATTATTTTATAATCATGTAATGTGATCAACTAATTCTATTCTTTGCAAGCTTTCATTTCAGGGGAGCAATTTATATAGTGTTCAGATTTTTTATTTTACTTATTTTTTTAGAATATTTTGCTAGAGGGTGCCTGCCCTTGCCAGAGAGAGAGAGACAGAAAATGAGAAATTACCCTGGGGGGATGGGAGGTGATCCCACCACAATCTATTTTCCTCCATTTTGCTCCTGGGATTTGGGGCAAGCATGCAGAAGGGCCCTGGGTGAGTTTAAGCTGCCAGGTCCAGGACTCCAACTATGGTTGACTAACGATGTAACCATTATGCCATCTGCTGGTCCCAGGGTACATGTTTTTGAAAACACATGTTAATTTATACATTTCCTCATATACAAGAATTTCAGTTGTATAACTGCTATAGATTTTTACATGATCGAACCTATGAGTTTCCCCTATTTTATGTAAAAACTTTAGGCTTCTAGTTTACGCAGTATTTCTCAACTGGGCTGATTTTGCCCCACAGGGGACTTTGGGCAATGTCTGGAGACATTTTTGATTGTCATAGCTTGGAGGAGCAGAGGTTTCCTATTGGCTTCTAATTGTACAGACCAGGGATGTTGCTAAATATCCCACAATGCACAGGACAGCACTCAGCAACAAAACAATATGGTCTAAAATGTCAGTAGGGTCAAGAAGACTCTGGTTTAGAGGTAAAGAATAAGGACTTTATCGGGAACCAGCAGTTAGCGTAATGGCTATGTCGCTGGACTCCCACGTAGTCAACCGCGGTTCGTGTCCTGGACCCGGTGGCTTAAAACTCACGCCGGGCGCGTGTGCGTGCATGCCCAAGATCCCGAGAGGAGAATGGAGGAGAAGGGATTGCGGCGTGACCATCCCCCCTGGGGGGTGATTTCTCGCTTTCTGTCTCTATGTCTCTCTCTGTCTGTCTGGCGAGCGCACGCGCCCTACAGTGAAAATCTCTCCAAAAAAAAAAAAGAATAAGGACTTTACCATTAAATAGTACTGGGTTTAACTCCCAAAATGGGGTTAATGAGCCCTGGCTTGCAGTATTACTGAGTAACTTATATGCATGTGTGTTTGGCAGTGTCTGGAATGTAGCTTGCTGCATAATACTCCATAATGTTAACAGTTCTCTTTATCAATATTATTGTCCAGAGTTGAATTTATCAAATTCACTGAGGCTAAATGATTTCATTTTTGTTTTATTCATTTAGCAAACACGGACAGAGGACCTATAATGGGCTAGGCACTATTTTAGTCTGTTTATTCCTTTAATCTGCAGGTTTTTTTTTTTTTAATTAATTCTTTCATGAAAGAGAGGGCAAGCATCCCAACAGGGTCTGGACCCCCGCCAACCCACCCCCAACTTCAGCCAACCCTGGATCTTGGGTGAACATATGCCCAGTGTATGGGAGGTCTCAGGACAGAAACCTGCAATCTTCCCATGTAGGTACCACTGTGTCTGGCCCTTGTTTCTGCCATATTCTTCTTCTTCTTCTTTTTAATATTTAATTTTGTGTATTATTATTTTAAAAAATTTGTTATAGGGCATGTGTGCTCACCAGAGAGAGAGAGAGAGAAAGAGAGAGAGAGAGAGAGAAAGAAATAAAGCAAGCTTTCAGGTCTAGGACTTGAACTACGGTCAGCCATGTGGGAGTCTAGCACCTTCACCACCACACCTCCTGCTGGTCCCCTTTTCTACCATATTTTAATTAAGAAACACTCATTCTGAAATATTGAGTCAGATTGGCCCATTACTCTTTTAAGTCAGTTTCACTGATAAAATTTATGTACGCAAAATAAAATTTCATTGTGTTTGTAAATTTATTGTGCCTTGAAAAATACTAAAATTGATGGTGAGAATTCAAAGTGGGAGAAATATTTTGTGTGGAATTGGGAGTTATTTACCTGATATTAGGGGAAATTGAGTTATTAGAACCTGGTGTTTTAAGGCCTTTTTAACGCCATGCAGTTATATTCCAGTATGGTCTTTTGTCATAAGTCATTTTATCTCTTTGTTTTCTGTTTTTGTTCTCCCCCACCACCACCAAATACAAGAAATCTCCATTACAGACAATAGGGGAAGAACAAACCCAGAACCCCTACACTGAACTGCTCGTACTGAAAGCTCATCACGACATTGTACGATTTCTGGTACAGTTAGATGACTACAGGTAAGAGTCTCTGGTTGTTAATTGGCTAATGTGTGGAAAGAGGTTTGAGGGAATTTTTTATTAAAAATGAACACCTTGGGAACCAGCAGTTAGCGTAATGGCTATGTCGCTGGACTCCCACGTAGTTGACCGCGGTTCGTGTCCCGGACCCGGTGGCTTAAAACTCACGCCGGGCGCGTGTGCGTGCTTGCCCAAGATCCTGAGAGGAGAATGGAGGAGAAGGGATTGCAGTGTGACCATCCCCCCCGGGGGGTGATTTCTCGCTTTCTGTCTCTATGTCTCTCTCTGTCTGTCTGGCGAGCGCACGCGCCCTACAGTGAAAATCTCTCTCAAAAAAAAAAAAATGAACGCCTTCAAAATTAATCCATCTCTTCTAAAAAAAATGTCGATTATTAGTAATTTCTAACATTTAGTAGAAATTGATCTGTGCATCTTGATGAAATGTGTATCTGAATCTTTTTTGTCCAAAGTCAGAATGTCATTATCTGCTGATTCAGGAATATATATATGTGTGTGTGTGTGTGTGTGTGTATCTATATCCATTTCTCTATGTATTTTTTGAGTTCTCAGAAATATTCTTGTTATCTTAGAGGGAGCATATAACTTTTAAATTTGTGTAGAAGTTGTAACTGCATATTTAGAAACTGAATTGGAGAAACATATTCAGTAGATGTTTAAATATCAGATACTGACCAGGAATGCTATTTTTAATGGAAGGTAGGGTAAAGGTTTTTCTGTTATTGATGAAACCTCTTTAAAATGTACATTATCCTGGGGCTGGCTCCATGGCCTGGTAGTTAAGGTGGCCAGATCCCACATTGCTAGGCACAGTTGAATCCTGGACCCAGTGGCTTGAGAAACCCTCCAGGTGTGTGTGTGTGTGTGTGTGTGTGTGTGTGTGTGTGCCCAAAATCCCGAAGGGAGAGGGAGATGGAGAAGAGATTGCCATGTGACCATTCCCCCTCTCCTCTCTCTGTCTCTCTGGCTAGTGCTCATGCCCTAGCAAACACACCCAAAAAAGCACATTATTTTTTACTTCCTTACTAGCAAGTAGAACATTGTGTTTTATACATTTACAAACAGAGATGAAGGTGTGCAGGTCTTAGAACTGTAGACACAGCTCATTATTGATCTGTGCATATGTTTATCTAGCCTTTATTCTACTATATACTTATTCCCTGTAGCATGTAACTTAATAACAATTATATAGTTAATGTTGTAACTGTTTAAAGTTGTCTCCCCCACTAGAATGTAAACTTCGTGAGAGTGGAAGCTGTTTTTTCCTTGTTCACCACAGTATTACAGTATTCTTGTGGTTTGTTTCATAAGAGAGAGTGTGTGGGAGAGAAGTATTTTTGACAGGGTCTTGCCACGTTAGCAGTGGCCACAAGCATGCACCACTACACCTTGCCTATTTAGGTTGGGCCAGGAAATGAACCTGGGCCTCCCACATAGCCTCATCTTCCATGTGGTGTCTCCTTCTGCCTGTGACATCATGTTTGGGCCACACCACAGTGTTTTAGTACCTAGCTCAGTACTTTACGTGTAGCAGGTTATTTATTTATTTATTTATGTATTTAGAGAGGTTTTTGCTATAGGGCGCATGTGCTTGCCAGAATGACAGAGAGATACAGAAAGCGAGAAATCACCCCCCCCCCCAGGGGGGATGACCACACCACAATCCCTTCTCCTCCATTCTCCTCTCAGGATCTTGGGCGCACACACACACATGCTCAGAATGAGTTTAAGCCACCGGCTCTGGGACTCTAACTGTGGTCGACTACATGGGAGTCCAGAGATGTAGCCATTACACCTTCTGCTAGTCCCATATAGCAGGTTATTGATACATAGTTGTTAAGTGACTGACTGACTCCCCCATCTGTTAAGTATACATATTGCGTGCTATCCTAACCCCCCAGCTGTACTTCTGTGGTCTCTTTCAGAATCATCTAGTTTTCTCTTTTGCCTTTGCAACTGTCTTTTTTTCCTCCTCTTTGACTCTGTAGGTGACTGCTATCGTGATTATTGCTAACTCTGACTGCCATATCTGCTGTCCATTAGCTTTGTCTTCTATTTTTTCTTCATGTCTTTGGTATTTAGTTGCTTCTTACCATGTGTAGTACGGTTCTGACTGTTCAAAGTTAGGTTGAATTCCACAAGAGGAGGGCACAGTTCTCCACAGTCCTCCCTTCACCTTAGACGCTAGTCACAAGATCATCCACGGGGTTCCCAGGCCATCTGCACTTTGACTAGAAGCTCCCATTGCCCCTTCAGGATTGGAAAGTTTCTAGAAAGACTCACAGAACTCAGGGAAGCTCTATGGTTTTTTTTTTTGAGAGGTTTTTGCTATAGGGTGCGTGTGCTCGCCAGACAGACAGAGACATAGAGACAAAAAGTGAAAAATTACCCCCCGGGGGGATAGTCACGTTGCAATCCCTTCTCCTCCATTCTCTCAGGATCTTGGGCACGCACGCACACACGCCCGGCATGAGTTTTAAGCCACCGGGTCCAGGACGCGAACTGCGGTCGACTATGAGGGAGTCCAGCGACATAGCCATTACGCTAACTGCTGGTTCCCGTGGAAAGCTCTATGTTTAATATTATATATTATTGTGAAGGATATAAATCAAGACCAGGCAGATAAAGAGGGGCATAGGATGAGGTCTCGGAGGGTCCCAAATGCAAAGCTTTCGTGTCATGAGGGTTCTCTTTTCTCTCTCCACATAATGTGAATCAGCAGCAGAGTGTTGGGTATCTACACTTTTTATTAGGGTTTCACTATGTAATCATGATTGTTTGAGTCATTGAACTCAGTGTTTAGTCACCCTTACCCAGGAGGTTGTGAGGTTAGGCTGATGTCCTGAGGCAGTAATGCAAAGCCCAAACCTTATAATTCCATGGTTGTCTTTCCTGTTTGTCCAGCTCTCCTGTTGAAATTACTGAAAGGATCAGCAGTTAGCATAATGGCTATGTCACTGGACTCCCACATAGTCAACTGCAGTGCAAGTCCCGGACCCGGTGGCTTAAACTCATACCGGGTGTGTGTGTGTGCGTGCCCAGGATCCCAGGAGGAGAATGAAGGAGAAGGGATTGCGGCATGGCCATCCCCCCTGGGGGGTGATTTCTTGCTTTCTGTCTCTCTGTCTTTCTGGCGAGCGCACACATCCTATAGCAAAAACCTGTCAAAAAAAAAAAAAAAAAAAAGAAATTACTGAAGAGTCCACAGGGTGTCATGAATTAGCATAAGCTCAGCAGTGGTCCAGAGGACCCGCCATGAATAATGAAGACATTCCTGTCACTTGGGAGATTCAAGGGTTTAGAGACTCTGTTCTAGGAACCAAGGACAAAGGCCAGCAAAATTATTATACAACACCATGCTTCTCAACTTTTACTTAAGAAGATTTGCCTCATTAATCTGTCAGCACTATTTTCCTGTTGCAATGCAAGCCAACTGAAACACAGCATGTTAAGTCACAGTATAAAAAGTCTTCAGCCCTTTTTGTGTAGTAATACTCATTGTTGCTGTGTCTCTCTCTCTCTCTCTCTCTCTTTTTTTTTTAAATTTTCTTTCATATTTGATACATGGTGTGTGCTCAGAGAGCGAGAGAGAGAGGGAAAGTGAAGAATCATCACCCAGGGCGGATGGCCACGCTGCAGTCTCTTCTCCTCCATTTTCCTCTCGGGAGTTTGGGCACACACCCAGCATGGTTTTCAAGTCACCAGATCTGGTACTCGAACTGCAGTCAACCTTGTGAGATCCATTGCCTTAACCACTGTGCCACCTGCTGGCCCCCTTCATTGCTGTGCTCCTAGAAGCACTCTATTTATTTCAGCGGTCATTTCTGGGAGGGGCATTTCTGGAAAGGTAGGGTTTTTGCACATCTCCAGTTCTCTTGTGCCATATTTTACCATAATAAGCAGCTAGGTTAAAAAAAATCCAATAATTTGTGTTAGGTTTTTGCCATAGGGCTTGTGTGTTTACTGGAGAGAAACAGAGACAGAGAGATAGGGAAAGTGAGAAATCACCCCCCCAGGGGGGTGGGGATGACCATGCCACAATCTCTTCCATTCTCCTCTCTGGATTTTTGGGATTTTTGATACACGTGTGCCTGGCATAATTTTCAAGCCATTGAGTCTGGGACTCAAACTGTGGTCAGCCTAATGATTTCTTTCTTTCTTTTTAATATTTATTTATTTATTTTTATTTTTAATTTGACCAAAGAGAGAGAAAGGGAAAGTGAGAAACCAAGCCACCAAGTCTGGGACTCAAACAATAGTGGACCATGTGGGAGTTCAGCACTTTAACCACCTGCCAGCCCCATCAGTCTAATAATTTCTTACAATTTAATCGCTAATATTTGGGCCTTAAGGAGTCCCTAGTTCCCTTTTCTCTAGGAAAGTTAACAAGTATACAGTGTCTTTACAGGACAAGGTCTTTACATTGTTATATAGATCATCAAGATTACATGTTTATTACTACCTGTAGAAGAATCTGCCAGAAAGGCCAGTGCATAGAATAATGATCACTGTATAAATGACTGTTATTGAAAGATACGTGATTACATTTTCCCACTGTTGTGTTTATGTGAACTGCAGTGAATATTCTGAAAGTAATAAAAAGCCACCGAGGTCAGCAGTGGCATAGTGGTTAAAGTGCTGGACTTCCACATGGCTGACTGCAATTCAAGTTCTGGACCTGGCAGCTGAAAAGCACACTGGATGTGTGTGTGTGTATGTGTGTGTGCCCAAAATTCCAAGAGGAGAAGGGATTGAAGTGTGGCCATCCTTTTGGGGGGAGATTTCTCATTTTCTCTCTCTCTGTTTTTCTCTATATCTCTCTGGTGAGCACAGACACTCAATGGCAAAAATCATTAAAAAAAAAAAAAGCTACAGATGAGTATATTTGTTATCTATTGCTTTGTCAAATATCACCCCCAACTTAGTGGCTTAAGATTACCACCATCTATTTAGCTCATCTGCAGAATGGCAATTTGGGCTCGGTTCAGCTGAGTCTTTACATCTATGCCAGGAAGTGCTAATCTTGGCTAGGGTCACTTACACATTGTGGTGAACTGGTCGATTGCCTGGCTGGTTCACAGTGATCTGAGCTGAGATGACTGTGGTCTCTTTCCTTGTGGTTTCTCAGGAGCTTGTTCACACAGTGATCATGGAGTTCTAATACCAGCAGAAGGGCAGCCTCCTGGTGTGACACTGTTTAAATCTTTGCTTGTATCATGTTTGCTGTTGTAGTCAGGAACTGGCACAAATTCAGTGCGTGGATAAATAAACTCGGCCTCACGATGGGAGGAGCAACTAAGTCCTGTTGCAGGTGGTGATGACAATAGGGAGGAGAAATAACTTGTGCCTGTGTTTGCTATCTGCCACAGCAAATCTGAATGTCTAGACTAGTTGAAAATGCCTGCCTTTCGTCTTTTGCATTGTAGTGATGATATGACTTCATGATTCACAATTAATTTTTCGAATTCAAGTCATCACGATATCAGAATTTACATGTGATTATGCATGAAGTGTTTCAGTTGCAGACCTGTAGAATTTTCAGTCTGTGTTTTGTTTTTAAAAATGTATTCTGCAGTGTATTAAAAAGTAATAACTGAGGCCAGCCAGGTAGTGTGGTGGTTAAGGCAGCTGGATACCACATGGCGGACCATGCAGTTTCAGTCCTGACCCAATGGTTTGTAAAACATGCCAGGTGCTTATACATATATACCTAGAAATCCCAAGAAGAGAATGGAGGAGAAAGGGTTATGGTGTGTCTTCACCCTTTGGGGAGCGATTTCTCACTTCCTCTCTCTCTTTCTCTCCTGTGAATGTGCGTGCACTACAACAAATTAAAAAAAATGAGAGACTTATTCTTGGTAAGGAAGACATAGGGAACTCTACAGACTATTTATTATTCATAGAATTAACGAGCTCAGTGTTTTCACTATTAATTTAATAATTTATATACAACAATAATTATCTTTACCATCACATATGTACATTATTTAAGCACTGTCAAATTATAGAAATATCTTTCCAGTTTTAAAATAAATTTTATATTCTTATACTTTTTTAATTTTTTTATTTAGTTCTTGTAGGCATTACATTCTGTTTTTTTTTTCTTTTGGTCAGCTGTTGTAATCCAGGTTTCACGCTTCAGGTCTTTAGATAATATCATCTTATTGAAAATTTTGCAGAAGGATTTTCTTGTTTTCTCGGTGGCTCAGCTAAAATCAGTGAGTGGAAAATTTTCTCAGATTGGTTTTTGAAGGTAGCAAATAAATCCTGTATAGCCTAACAGACAGCTGCCTTTTCTTTTCTTCTTTAGTATTTTTTGAACATGAAGTGAGGGTCATATTGATTGTGAGATCACTAAAGAAGGCTAAGCCTCAGCAAGAGTCTTCCAAAAAATGGACTGTACTAAAATTGCATGTAATACTCTAGCATTTGACATATTAAACTAAACTGAGTTCATAACACATTTTAAGAATAGTTTTCTCTGTTGCTCATTTGACCATTCCTTGCTCCTCCAGGAAACAGACAAGGTTATGTAGGATGGTGATCATGACTGGAAAAGAATCAGGTGACCCATGAAGTGCCAGACTGGAGACCGCAGTGTGTCTCTAGAATGGCTGGTGTTGCTGCGCGTTCATGAGAAAGCAAACAATCTCAGTACAGTTAGATAATCCACTAAAAACAAACAAGATGCTCCATTGTTAAGATATTTTTAAGCTAAGGATATTCTTCTCATATGTGGACATTAAGAGAATAGAGTTCAGTAGCTAACTGGGTTTAGGTACCCCTAATGCCTGGGTTCCCTAGGAAGCAGACACTAAAATGGAGTTAAGCATGCAAAATAAGGCTTATTAGAGAGAAACGCCAGTGAAAGGAGAAAGGAGGAAGAGCGACTGGACAAGGAGAGCTGTCTCAGACTAAGAGGCGGCTGTGATAAAGTCTCTGCCAGCCCAGTGGGGATCCCTGGGGGAAAAGATTGCCCATAAGAGGATTTCCACAGAGGTCATAAGTAACTAAGGCTTTATATCACCAGCTTGTTTTTTTTTGTTTTGTTTTGTTTTTTGTCCCCCCCCTTTTCTTTTTTTATGCCAGAGGGCATGTACGTACACGACAGAAAAGGTGAGGGGACAAAGCACCCTCTCCTCCCATAGGGCCTGGTCACATCAGTCTTTTTTCCTCTAATTTTCCACCCTT
Organism: Tupaia belangeri chinensis; assembly: GCF_000334495.1. Taxonomy (NCBI): domain Eukaryota; kingdom Metazoa; phylum Chordata; class Mammalia; order Scandentia; family Tupaiidae; genus Tupaia; species Tupaia belangeri. The sequence continues at coordinate 7,308,444 of NW_006159563.1, forward strand.
TCAGGATTCTGGACATGGCATGCCTATGTGTGGTATGTTTTTCATGTTTCTGCTATGGACTAGGACTCAAACCCTGGTTGGCCATGTGAGACCTGGCTTCCTTTGTACAGCACTTAATTGCTTCCTCAGCAGCGCTTAACTGCTGCACTGTGGGACCTCTTGCTTAGTCATTTTCTGAGAGCCATCCAGAAGGAACATGCCCCTGGTCTACCATCTTGCTGAAATCCCAGTGACTGGAAGCTAACTGAGCTAGTATAACTTTAGGTTAAAAGCTGAAGTGAACCCTGAAGTCAGCAGCTGGAGGCTATTGTAATGACATTCCTGGCAGCTGGGCAGCTAGTTCTCTCTTGAACGTGGACTGGAAGGCACATCTTTATGTCTGCCACAGTTCTATACCTCTATGTTGGTTGATTTTTTAAAAATTGCATGAATATACTATTTGGGTTGTCAGGAAAGTCATGACATTTTTGCATAGAAAAATATGTCATGACTTTCCTGACAACCTAATATTAGGCCATACCTTTGGGCAGATTTTAAGAAACTGGATGGCATTGATAAATAGTTATTTTTTATTTTTTATTTTTTTTGAAGAGGTTTTTGCTATAGGGCGTGTGTGCTCGCCAGACAGACAGAGATAAAAAGTGAGAAATCACCCTCCAGGGGGGATGGCCATGCCGCAATCCCTTCTCTTCCATTCTTCTCTCGGGATCTTGGGCACGCACGCACACGCGCCCGGCGTGAGTTTAAGCCACTGGGTCCAGGACGCGAACCGCCGTCGACTACATGCAAGTCCAGTGACATAGCCATTACGCTAACTGCTGGTCCCATAAATAGTTCTTTGATGGCTTGAAAAAACTAATATAGTTTTCACTGATAAAGTACTTGTATCTGGAAAAGGGGGTTAATAGAATCATTCTTTTATCATGAATTATAGCAGCCACAATACTAATAACGGTATGTGTGAGAGGGCTTCAGAAAGTTCATGGAAAATGCATATCATGAGAAAACTAGCATGAATTTCTAATTTTTTTAAACCAGTTAAACTTGTATTTTAATCCTATTTTTCCATGATTTTTTTTGAAACCCCTGCATATCTGGCATTTTTTTTAAGTGTTGTATATCAAGCATCACATCGAATTTATAAATAACGATTTATTACAATACATTTTACTAAAATCTGTCGTAGAAGAAAAAGGCCCCCTGAATGATTTTTCTATGGTGAATTTTTTTATTTGATTCCTGTTTTGGATAGTGCTTTTAATGAGGTGAAGGAAGAATGACAATATCATTGTACAGGTGCATATTCTACCCTTTTCCTTTTTTTTTTTTTTTTTTTCAGAGAGATTTTTGCTATAGGGCATGTGTGCTCACCAGAGAGACAGAAAGTGAGAAATGACCTCCTGGGGGGATGGCCATGCCTCCATCCCTTCTCCATTCTCCTCTTGGGATCTTGGGCACGCATGCACATGCGCCTGGCTTAAATTTCAAGCCTCCAAGTGACCTGCAGTCTGCCATGTGGGAGTCCAGCAACATAACTATCACACTGTAGGCTGGCTCCCCATTTTCTTTTTTCTAATAATTGTGTCTTTTGGCTCGTATTTTGGAAATGTAGCTGAATTTGGTTTGATTGGCTAAGGTGTTGGAAGGCTAGAGGGATGACAGGAGCGAGTGGAAAGGTAATTGCTGCTTCATGTAGCCACATATAACCACACTTTGGGATCACGAGAGCATATATAACAGTTCTTTAGTTTCAGATTCTGTCACCTTAGAAGTAAAATTTTGTAATTTGTGGGGGGAATCAGTCTCCCTCAGTTACTGAGTATCCCCACTAAGCATTTGAAAGTTATTGCCTGGAACTTCTTTAAAATGAAGCTTTAAAAATCCATCTGAGAATCTGAGCATGAATGTAACCGCAATGGATTACAGCATATCGCTTATGTTTAAATCCATGCATTCGTAATGATACTTAAGAAAGAGAATTCACTGGTTATTTTTGGAGAGTGTTAAGGAACTAACTCATTTTGAAAACTGGTAAATAAAGAGGCAAAGTCAAGATCTAGACTGCTTTTAAAAAAAAAATAAAAAAAAACAAAAAAAACAACTGTGTCTTGGGATTGGTAATAATTGGCCCTGAATGTTAGATAGATAAAAGATTTACAAGAGAAAAAAACGGGTATCAATGGGTGCTCCACACATACTCACCAAGCACTGGATGGTGAGTTAACTCAAAGGGCTGATTAAAACTTGGGATTGTTTAGCATTCTAAGAAAAGAGCAGTATGTTTTTTGAGAAATGATGAGACAAGGGACAAGGATTTGTAGTTTCTCGAGCTGACAGCTTGTAAGAAGGCAAATATTAGGTTGTCAGAAAAGTCATGATGTATATTTTACTTATGTTTCCCTATGCTAAAATGCATCATGACTTTCCCAATGACTAATGCTACGTAAGGGCTAGTTGGTAGTTTGTGGAGATGTTCTCATTGCCATTTCACCTCTGGTGATAAGCTTGTTACCCCGTCCTAGTGTGGGAAGTGGGGTGTGGAGTGCCTTTTCAAGAGTGATTTATATGCTATGTTCAGATAGATGGGGGAAGGCAGAGTTCATTCTGTGTCTGCTTTTTCTTGCTTGCTTTTGGCTGAACATAATCCTTATGTGAAAGTGGAACATTTTGGGGTTGCGTACTCTGAACCCCTTCATTCAGAGTCCAGCCTCTCCTGAGCAGTGTGTTAACCTTTTTCCCTTTGAGAAGGGGATTTATTGAGAATAGATGCTGAAATCACACAGATGATCTCCTGCTAATCTTAATAAACTATTGGGTTGTTGGAAAAGTCATGACACCTTTTTGCATAGAAAAACAGAAAAATACAACATGACTTTTCCAATGACCCAATAATTACTGATAAAAAGCTGGGTTAAAAGATATGGGTATATAAAGGATGTGATGTGCAACTGTAGTGGGTTTCCTGGCATTTACCCTGAATTATGTGGGCTTATTCACTGAATCACCATACAAATGGACAGTTCCAAGACTCCCACTCAGATGTAGGTTTTTCTCAAAAATAAGAGCAGACCAGAATATTCTGACTTTACAAACAGATCCTCAGAGAAAACCCACTAGAAGTACCAACCAGGTGGCATAGTGGTTAAGGTGCTGGATCTCACATGGCCAACTATATGGTTTGAGTACCACACTCAGTGGATTGAAAATCATGCAGGGTGCATGTGTGTGCATGCCCAGAATCCCAAGAGGAGAATGGAGGATAAGGGATTGCTGTGTGGTCATCCCCCTAGTAGATACTTTCTTATTTTCCCTCTGTCACTCGTTTTACTGCCTCTGGCAAGTGCATGTGCCCTGTAGCAATACAAAAAAAAGAAAAAGAAGATAAAGAAAATTCACTAGAGGCTAAACTGACCATGCTCAATTCATTCTCCCACTCAGCTATGTATTGTCTCTGTAGTAGTAGTAGAAGTTCCTTCATGGAAACCCAAGCTTAGGGGAATAGAGATTCTCCCCCCAGTAGAAACCACAGGGATTTTTCCTTTGGTAGTCTAACCATTTGTTTATTTATCTAGTTATTCATTATTATTTTCAAGCAACCAGGTCCTGCTG
>NW_006159563.1:7312074-7314027 GCF_000334495.1 Tupaia belangeri chinensis
CATGAATTATGTATTATTTTTTAATTTTGTCTGGTTCCTGATATTAGAGTAGCTTTTTTCCCCCAATTTTATATTTTAATTTCATCATGTATCAGAAAGTACTTTTGAATTATGTGGAAGTTAATTAACCATTGGGATTTTCTGCCATAATGCTCTGTTTTGATTGTTCCAAATCTTTATGGTTATGTAGATATAGAATACAGAAAGATTTATGTTCAGAATTATGGGCCATACTTTTTTGAGAGAAGGAGACAGGGTAGCCATACTTTTTATTATATTCTTTAAGATTAAATTTGTAGGATCCTTGATTTTATTAAAATGACTTTACACAAGTAAGAACTATTAAATAAGCATTTAGTAACAGACATGGGAATTATCTGTGAAAACCTCTTATTTTTAAAATACTTTTGCAAAGGTGCATGTCCTCCATTTCTTCATCCTGTCAGGATTTGGGGAATGCATGCACATGTGCCTGGAGTGTTGTTCTAGCTCCTGGGTCCAGAATTCATACTGCATAGCCAGCCACATGGGATCTGGCTCCCTTAACCAGTAGGCCATGAGACTGCCCAAAACCCTTTTATTTTATACAAATCTTTGTGAAGCTTTGTTGTACTTTCAGCTCACTGTTGGCAAGAATGAAAATACTTTCTATGAGGCATTCAAAGTGAAGGTGTTTAGAGGGAATAATTTCTATCAATTGAAATAGTTGTGAGAATTCTCAGTGGACTCATTATCTACCCTGTCATGTTATTTAGTAAATATTAGACTGTGAGTTCTCAAAGGGCAAGGACCATCTCTTTATTTATCTCTGTTGTCAGTGTCAGTGTGTATATATATATATATATATATACACACACACATATATATATAGTTAGTGCTTAATGTATATTAGTGCTTATTAAGTGTTTGTTGAATGAATAATTGAATCATTGACTCACAGTAAGTTTAGTTCTCATAATTAGGAGGAGAGGGGAGAGAACATTCTGGATGGGCTGCTATAGGATTTTATTAAACTATGCTTCACTTGATTTAACTTGTTTTCATGCATATAATTTCTGCTTAGTCATTTAATTATAGTCTCAAAGAATTTCTTTTTTTCTTTATTTTAGGTTCTTGCCATAGGGCAAGAGTGTTCCTTGGAGAGAGACAGAGAGAGAGAGAAAGTGAGAAATCACCCCTAAGGGGTATGGCCATACTGCAGTTCTCTTCTCAGGATTTTGGACATGCATGCACACTCACCCAGTGTGATTTTCAAGCCACAGGGTTCAGGGCTTGAACTGAGGTCAGCTATGTGGGTGTCTGGTGCCTTAATCACCACACTACCTTCTGGCTCATCAAAGAGTATTTTTTTAAAGAACTATTTAATTTTATTTATTCGTTCACTTATTTAATTTGACCAGAGAGAGAGAAAGTGAGAAAGCAAGCCATCAGGTCCAGGACTTGAACCATGGTCAGCCATGTGGGATTATCTAGCGCCTTAACCACCACACCACCTGCTGCTCCCTCTTCAAAGACCATTTTTAAAGACGTGGTTTCAAGTTAAAACTTTAAGATATGAACATGAAAAAATAATTTATATGTGGTGGGATTCTGGGTTTAAAATATTTAAAGTTTTTCATTTTAGTTTAATAGTTTATTGATACACTAATATTGATAAAAGAAGTTTCATTAATGCCATTCATGAATCTATTTCTCAGAGCCCTTGTAACAACTTAATGTGTAGTTACTCATTCATTCATTTATTCATTTATTTCTTTAGCACTTTAAGCCTGTGAGAGATATTCAGAGATTTTTTTTTAGACCTGGGTGAATCATATTTTATGGAACAATAAATATGATAATTAGAATATTTTAATCATTTCTTTTTTAAAAGAATTATTTAATTTATTATTATTATTATTTTGTTATTTTAAATTTGCTATAGGGCACACATACTCACCAGAAAGACAGAGG
>NW_006159563.1:7314038-7357369 GCF_000334495.1 Tupaia belangeri chinensis
GCTGCCAGATCAGGACTTGAACCACAGTTGGCTATATGGGAGTCTAGAGCTTTAACCACCATGTCACCTGCTGGCCCTGTATTTTATTATTTCTTAGAAACATTTTTTTCCCCATTTTAACATTTTTTTTCTCTCTCTTTTTTTTTTTTTTTTTGGAGAGATTTTCACTGTAGGGCGCGTGCGCTCGCCAGACAGACAGAGAGACATAGAGACAGAAAGCAAGAAATCACCCCCCAGGGGGGATGGTCACGCCGCAATCCTTTCTCCTCCATTCTCCTCTCGGGATCTTGGGCACGCACGCACACGCGCCCGGCGTGAGTTTTAAGCCACCGGGTCCGGGACACAAACCGCGGTCGACTACGTGGGAATCCAGCGACATAGCCATTACGCTAACTGCTGGTTCCCCCCATTTTAACATTTTTAATATTTGGACACATAGTATTGCCAGTGCCTTTAAGCCTATAACTGACAGTATTACTGGTATGTAAGAGAGTGTCTTATAATTGATATTGCAAATTTGAAGAAATACAATTTACTTCTAAATAATCATTACATTTAAAAATCTCGAGGCAAGGATCATATGTAATTCGTCTTGGCATTTCTGTAACACCTAGCATCAAATCTTTGTAAGTACATTTTGTGCTAATGAGTAAAGAAGCATTTCTTTGAGAAATCTTTGCTTTAGGCTAGTCTTGGGATTCTATTAGAGTGTTTTTAAAAATTACAGTAGTATATAAGGTCCACACCATGACATGGTGGTTGAGTTGGCTGGATCTCATGTGGCCAGCTTCATGGTTTGAATCTTGGACCCGGGCTTGAGAATCAGTCTGGGCACATGTGGGAGCATGCCCAAAATCCTGAGAGGAGGGAGAGACAGAGAAGGTTTTGTAGTGTGACTGTCCCCCATGAAGGATTCTTTCTCGTTTTTTTCTCTCTGGTGAGTGCATGCACTTTCTGACAAAACTAAAAAGAAAAAAGTTAGTATATAAAATAATATAGCAGTATAATCGCTATTCTCTTTCTCTGTCTCTCTCTCTCTTTCAGTAGCCAGAGAGTGCTTGTTCTCACCAGAAAGAGAAAGAAAGCAAGGACTCCCTAGTGGGTGGTGGTCCTCCTACCATCCCTTTTTCCTCCATCCTGTCAGGATTTGGGGCACATGTGCATATGTCCTTGATGTGTTTCTCAAGCCCCTGGGGCCAGGATACTGCAATCATCTATTTGGGCTCTGGCTCCCATACACAGTGCTTAACCTTTGTTCTATGGGGCTGGCGCAGTCAGTTTTTCCTTCCATTGAATAGCTTAAACTTTATTGAATTTTAATTACTGCTTTTTAGTAGTTCGTTACTTTAAAATTTATTAATATTTTGGGGTAGAGACAGAGAATAGGATCACTGACAGCCTGCTGTCCTCCCTCCAGCTTTCCAGACAGCCAGAATCACAGGCACCTGCTAGCATGGCCACTTCATTTGTTTTACCATGGTAACCGAACCCAAGGCTGTTGCTTGTGGCTCCAGCATAGGCAATACTGCCCCACTGCCTGTGCTGCTACGGCCAGGCTAGTCCATTACTTCTGTTCAGCAGTTATAGTTTATATTACTCTTAGGAATTTTTGGAATGAGTTTTCATTTCTCATTTGGAGATGGCTGGAGTGTGTGCTTGACTGACTAGGATTTGGTTTAAGATAAACTGATATAGTGCAGCTAGTTTTTAGTTATCCATCTTAGCATGATGGTTAATTATAATTTATGAATGATCTCCCACCTCTATATTAGCTATTTTGTGAGAAGCACTAATACGCAGTAAAGTTATACTGGTGTTATTTAAAGTTTTATGTTTCCTTTTTTGAGGTGATAGTAGCAAACACTGAAAAGGACAGAAAAACAGAAAAAGCAGCAATAGAAAGTAGGTAAGAGAATTGAAAGGCCTGAATAATCTACCAACTGGGTAATTGACTTCTGAGCAATACAAAAATGGGCTGTAATTTCATGCATTACTATTGAGCATTGTTTAGATTTAACTTTTTGCTCACTACTGATTGAATTAAAGTTTGAGGTGAAATGCTCTATATATATATATCTAAACTCTCAACTGTTCAATCATTTCTCATCGTGAACTCATGAGGTTCAAACATGATAAAACAATGAAAAGGTAAAAATCAGAGTTAGAAAAACTATGTATTTTAAGCCTTCATTCTTTTAAACGGGAGAAAAGCAATTATGAGAGTTTAAAGAATCAATAGAAATTGACGTTCTATACCAAATAAGACCTAAAACCTTGAGTCCCGCTCTCCCTGCCATCACTATTCAAATAAAAAGAGATCAATAGGCCCAGCAGCATAAGCTACGAAAGATTTACTTCCAGTAACTATTTTTGTTACTCAAGACACTGTTAAATATTCTGATCCAGAAAATGTGTGTAATTAAGCATAGGAAATTATATTTTAATTTTAAAATCATCATTGTGTTTTTAATCTCCTGATCTTCCATGTCTTATATTTTGAAATAAGAATAAATGATAGGCACAGATTTAAAAAATTTTAAATAGCCCTTTAGTATTTCTGACTAGTTACCTAAGCAGTTTTAAGGTCCTTTCTGTTAAAAAGATGTATAGTTCCATATTTAAAAACTATTAACAGATTGTCAGACTGTATGTGCCCAGTTTCCCATCTCCGTAGCTCTAGTAGTAAGAGATGTAATCAAAGGGTTTTGAAATGAGAGCTGAGTATGGGAATTATCTGAGCCAATGAAGAAGACAGTTAAGTAGGGATTTTGTAACTGAGCATGAGAAATTTGAACTTGAAGCTCAGTTTGGAGTTTAAGGAAAATATAACATGATTGAAGTACTGAGATTGTAAGTAAAATCTGTGAGAAGTAAAAATCAGAACTTGGGGCAGATGATGATGTAGTGTTAAAGTGGGACATTTGCCAGGCATACCTACATGGAAAGGTTCCCTGTTCAAGTCCTGGAGACCTCCCTGAGTTCACCGGGTATGTACTTGCCTGTGGTCCAGGACTGGCTGAAGGGTGGAGTGTGTCAGCAAAGGTGCGCTCTCTCTCATGTGCTGTCTCTTTTTCTCTCTGAGGAGAAATAGATGGATAAATAAATAGAATTAAACAGCCTATTAGATACTGGTACAGGAACAGTGATTTCTCTATCCAAACTTAATCAATTCTCTGCTTTTTCCTCAAAGATACACAAATGGCTGATAGTGTTTACTTAAGTGAAGACAATCCAAGAAATAACCAGATTTTGTGAGACCCCCTAACTGTCTTGTGGGGAAGTACAACAAATTTCTTGAATGCCATAGTTGATGGTGGAATATCATTTATTAATTGTTAACTGTCAGGGGCCAGTTAGATGCTCTCTGTAACACAATTGTTTTCTCTCCTATTGAAAAAAAAAAAAGAGTTCAAGTCAGTGAAAATGATGTTATAGGGACAACTTTGAGTTGATGATGAATGATTGCAAATCGTTTGCCAATTCGTGTAGTATGTCATGGATAGTAAGTTATTGGACATACTCTGACAATACATTGTACACCATTGTTTGGTAACTGCTTAAGAAGTGTGCTTTCTTGATCCTATTATAATGTAGTCACCAGAATGATGATTCGGGAGGGCAGGTCATTGCTCCTGACAGTGTGCCGAGGCTATCTTCTACTCTACAGAATGGAGATGGTTGTTTATAGAGAATGGGAGATGAAGAGGAGAGAAAAGCTATAGCATAGCGCTTTCTTCACGCCCCAGAAAAAAACTTGCCTTTACCCCTTTGCATTTTAACCATTTGCACACACACACATACACACACACACACACACACACACACACACAATAATAATCTCTTTGCAGAGAAGATACTAGAAATAATGAGTTTATTTAAGGACCTTATTTTCCACTCCTCGAATATCACTTCCTATCAGTGTAACTCCTCCTCAGTTTGGTTTCATTCACTTCATTTAAGTCAGGAGTTTCTTAAAATCATAGAATTTTGGGACCAGCAGTTAGCACAATAGCTATGTCAACTCAGGTTTGAGTCCCGGACCCAGTGGCTTAAACTCACGCCAGGCGCATGTGTGTGTATGCCCAAGATCCCGAGAGGAGAATGGAGAAAGGATTGCAGTGTGGCCACCCCCCTTGGGGGGGGTGATTTTTCCCTTTCTGTCTCTCTGTCTTTCTGGTGAGTGCATGTGCCCTATAGCAAAAACCTCTCTCCCTCCAAAAAAAAAAAAAATCATAGAATTTTAAAGCAAGGAAGGACTTTAAAGATCACCTTTGTTTCTCTGCCATTTTAACATTTCTGGCTGGTTACTGTTTATAACCCAAAAGTGTCTTATTTATTTTTGGATTCTTAGTGCATGGCACAGAACCTAGGAGACATTCTATAAATATTTGTTAAATTAGCTTAAATATGTTAATCTTCAGTATATTAGCAAGCCAAAATACCACTAATAAATTCTAATTGTTCTGAATTAATCTTAGCAATTAAATGCCACTAGTGATTTTTTTCTTGACATTTTTTTCTCTAACCAGATTTGCATCTGCTGGTGATGATGGAATTGTAATTGTATGGAATGCCCAGGTGTGTATTGATTATATGTGGATTGTGTAATAAAGATATGACAATATAGTTGTGTATTCATTCATAAATACTATCTGGGGATATATCTGCATATCAGTGTCATTATTTGTGACTAATACTTGAAAAAGGGCTACTTAGGATAAATTCATTTAAAATTGGGACAAATATAATAAAGGAGACAAGTTTTTTTAGTTAAAAGATATCTTACTCAGGGGCCAGCAGACGGCGTAGCAGTTATATTGTTGTACTCCCACATGGTCATCATGGTTTGAGTCCTTGACCTGGTGGCTTGAAACTCAGGCCTGGTACGTGTGCATGCATACCCAAGATCCTGGGAGGAGAACAGAGGAGAAGGAATTGCTGTGCGGCCATCCCCTGGGGAGGTGATTTCTCTCTTTCTGGGGAATGATTTCTCGCTTTCTGTCCCTCTCCCTCTCTCTCTCTCTCTCTCCAGTGAGCACACGTGCCCTAAGGCAAAAACCTCTAAAAAAAAAAAAGAGAGAGAGATTTTATTCAGAAACAAATGCCAAATGTTATTAAATAGAATTTAGGTTATCAGCACCTATGCATTGACTTCCAAAATTAACTCAAGTGTTGATTTTTGTGAGAGGTGCAGTTCTTCTTTCAACATTATATGAAAATGTAATATTCTTTTCACACTTTATTCAAAACTACTTAACCCTGTACCAAATTTTTTAGGGCCTCTCTTTCTTTTTTTTTTTTTTTTTTTGGAGAGATTTTTGCTATAGGGCGCGTGCGCTCGCCAGACAGACAGAGAGAGACATAGTGACAGAAAGCGAGAAATCACCCCCCAGGGGGGATGGTCACGCCGCAATCCCTTCTCCTCCATTCTCCTCTCGGGATCCTGGGCACGCACGCACACGCGCCCGGCGTGAGTTTTAAGCCACCGGGTCCGGGACGTGAACTGCGGTCGACTACGTGGGAGTCCAGCAACATAGCCATTACGCTAACTGCTGGTTCCCGGGCCTCTCTTTCTAATCTTTTGATCCTCATTCTCTTCTGAAGCATTTATTTTCCTTTTACCCCTCCCCACTTCTTTTTATTTTTTTAATTACATTTAATTTGACCAGGGAGGGACAGAATGAGTAAGAGAGAAAGAGGGAAAGTGAGAAAGCAAGCTGCCAGGCATGACTTGAACGGTGGTCGGCCTTGTGGGAGTCCCAGGACCTTAACCACCACGCCACCTGCTGGCCCCTCCTTCCCTCTTCTTTTTATGCCAGAGTATTTATGCACATACACAAGAAAGAAAGGGACGGGTAGAAAGAGAAAGCATCCCCAGGCGGTGTCTCGGCATGCTGCAGTCATTTTTCTTCCAGTTTTCCATCCTTTTAGGATGGGCATGCATGTGTGTCTGGCATGTTTTCTGAGCCTTTGGGACTGGTACTCAAACCATGTGGGATTCAGCTTCCCAGAGGGCTGGGCTTCACTCCCTTATTTTTGTTACTGGCCTGACTCCATCAAATCCTTATCTTTCAGTAGCTCTGCCTATCATTAAAGCAGTTCTTTAACATTGCTTTCTCCTAAAGTCATGAAATCCTGCAATCACAGAAAGATTTGCAATTCGTGTTCTATTTACACTGTATTTTTCTGTGTTTACTACTTAGGAAATCAGTGAGAGATTGATGGCCGAGGACATTGGATGGCTAGAAGTAGATATTGGTGTTTATAAATAGAGATGGAATGGTGACTAACTCTCTAAGTGGTTGATAAATTAGTGGACACACACACGTATACTGTTTTATTTCCTAACATGACCTTGTAAATGTAGAGACTTAGATAACACGTAATTTGATAACTAGGACTTCCAGTATTTTCCCCTACAGATTAAGTTACTGTTGTTTTTATGTTTAATTTATACAGTTCTAATACTGTAGGAAAGAGGGCCAACAGATGGCCTGGCAGTTAAAGTGCTGAATTCTCACATGGCTGACTATGGTTTGAGTCCCAGACCTGTGTGGCCTGAAAATCACCAGTGTGTACACAAAACCCCAAGAGGAAAATGGAGGTGAAGGGATTGCAGCATGACCATCCCCCTTGGGGGCTGACTTCTCACTTTCCTTCTCTCTCTGTCTCTCTCTGTCCCTCTTTGGCAAGCACATACACCTTATGGCAAAATCCAAAATACAAATAAACGGGTCTGCAGGTGGCGTGGTGGTTAAGGACGCTGAATTCTCACATGGCCGACTGTGGTTTGAGTCCTAGACCTAGTCGTTTACTCTCTCACTTTCTCTCTCGTCAAATTATAAAATAAAGATGAATAAAGAATAAAATCATTCTTTAAACAAACAAATAAACTGTTGGGAAGAATACCCCTTTAAATTTTCTGTAAAAAAAATGGCTAAATTTAGCATTTTCTATAGAAAAATTGTTTATGTTCTTGTTTAGATTCTATTTGGTCATTTTGTTAAATAATTTCAGTGTAAGTAATTTATATGGAATGTATGTGTATTTTCTACATGATTGTTCTTAATGTTGTCATTTAAGATGACTTAAATCGAAGGTAGCTAACATTTGTATTGGTATTTCAGACAGGAGAGAAACTTCTGGAACTCAGTGGACATACTCAAAAGATAACAGCTGTAATTACATTTCCTTTCTTGGAATCTTATGAAGAAAAAAATCAACTCATCTTGACAGCCTCTGCTGACAGAACAGTTATCATATCCTTCCAGCTAGAAGCAAGTGCAATAGCTGCAATACCCAGGGGCCACCTGTGTATTAGTTACTAGCCTCTAGGGCCATGTCTACACATTCCTTCTCTAGCAAAAATGATTTTGTTTTTATTTTTGTTTTGTTTTGTTTTGGTCAAGTGATAGCCTTAAGAGCTCAAGTTAGGGGGCAAGCAGGTGGCACAGTGGTTAAAGTGCTAGACTCCCACATGGCCAACTGCAGTTCAAGTCCAGAACCTGGTGGCTTGAATGTCATGCTAGGCATGTGTGCATACATTTTCAAAATCCCAGGAGGAGAAGGGATTGCAGGGTGGCTATTTCCCCTGAGGGGGGGGTGTTGATTTCTCACTTAAAAAAGCTCAAGTTACTTAATATTAAACATTCAGCTTTCAGACAGTGAAATAAGTGAGGGGGCTGTGATAAACTAGAATTATGGTAAATTTAAGACTAGAAATGATGGTTTTCTGAGAGCACATTTTATGTGCTAGTAGTTTGTTTAGTGTGTTATTTATATATAAAATCTAATTCTTATGACAGTCTAGCTACATAGAAAATGAAGTAGAATTTAATATAGAATGGGATAAAAAAAGTCAAAAGGCTAACTAGTTTGTGAAATTAGTTTCATTTTTAATAGTAATCATAGTATTCATTTTTAATAGTATTTATAATATTCATTTTAATAGTATTATACATATATACATATTTACCTGTATGTGTGTATATAAATATGTTTCCAGATAGAGTATAAAATATATTTCATACCATAGAAATGGTATAAAAGGTAAAATCATTGTGCTCCTTAAGTCAACTAACCTTGGAAACTTTATGGGAGGTCTCCTAATTATTTTAAATAGCATACAGATGCTCCTCAACTTATAATGGAGTTATGTTCAGATGAACCCATCATAAGTTGAAAATAACGGAAGTTGAAAGTGTATTTGATACATCTGACCTACTGAACATTGTAGCTTAGCCTAGCCTGTCTTAAATGGGCTCAGGTACTTCAAGGGAAATCATGTAACACAAAGCCCATTTTATAATCAAGTGTTGACTATCTCATGTCATTTATTGGATTCAGTATACTCAGAAGAGTATCAATTGTTGACTGTTGTGATCGTGTGGCCGACTGGGAGCTGCAGTGTGCTGCCCTGCCAGGCATCACAGGAGAGTATGTACCACCTGTTGCTAGCCTGGGGCTAGATCAGAATCCAAAACTTGAAGTAAACTTTCTACTAAACGTGCATGGCTTTTACACCTTCATGAAGTTGACAAATCCCAAGTTGGACCACAGTAAGTCTGGGACCTTTCTACTGGATAACAGTACACAGAACAATAGTGTCTCCTTCGAGTAAAGATAACAGTAGCGAATCATACCATGTACACTGCAAGGAGCTTTCAGTAAATTAATACTAACTAATGCACGTGGTAGTTTTTAGTATAAATGCTTTGTGTTTATTAGATTATGTTGTACACTTCTGGAGAAGAATTTTAAATGGTTATAGTAGTTAATGTCTGTAAAGGTTTAGTACTTCAGGCCACTTATTCTGTTGGGATTTTCAAATAGTTTGATAGTAAAATTTACCTCCAACCTATTTTAGATTGTAAACCTGCTCAGCTAAGTTGATGACTCATTGTATGAATTAATATTTGTTAGCATAAACACTAAATATGTTTTATTTAAAGATTTTTAACTGTATTTTTAACATTCATGATGCAATTATTAATTAGAAAAGTTAGCTCATAATTAAGATTTTAAAATTTTGTTTAGAAATTATTTCTTAACATATATGTAGGCATGGGATTGTGATTCTGGCAGACAAGTTCAGAGAATGTCATGCTTCCAGTCTACAGTAAAGGTAAAATTTCAAGTAAATATAAGTTTTCATGGTAAACTTTTTATCTCAGAAAAAAGTGACTCAGTAAGTTAGATGAAATTCCTTTGTGGATTTATTATTATTATTGTTCTTTCTTGCTCTTTCCCCTGTTCTCACACAGAGTCAGTAGGTAAGAAGATTACTGTTAAAAAAAGTGAACTTGAGGGATCAGCAGATGGCATAATGGTTACATCACTGAACTCCCACATGGTTTACTGCAGTTTGAATCTCAGACCTGGAGGTTTGAAATTCATGCTAGGTGCTTGTATGTATATGCCCAAAATCCTAAGAAGAGAACGGAGGAGAAGGGATTATGGAGTGGCCATCCCCCCTGGGGGGGGATTTCTCATTTTCTGTCTCTCTTTCTGTCCAGTGAGTGCATGAACCCTATAGCAAAAATCTCTCTTAAAAAAAAAAAAAAAGTGAACTGGAAAGTGCCAGTGGCAGTAAAAGACTTCTATAGTCCTTAAAGCACTAGGTTTGGTAGACTTAGGAGAGTCTAGAATCATGGTAAGGTTAAGGCTAGAAAAGATGGTTTTCTAAGAACACTTTTTATGTGCTAGCAGTTTTAGCGTATTATTTATGTATAAAATCTAATTCTCACAACAATCTAGCTGCATTAAACATAGAATATAATATAGAATGGAATAAAAAATGTTAAAAGGCTAACTATGAAATCAGTTTCATTTTAATTATATATAGTTAACTATTCTTATACTTGGGAAAGTCTACCAAACATAGAATTATTTAGAAGAATTAGGAGATATTAACTTAAAGGCTACATAAAACCTAAGGTTATATTATCGGTGTTGTTGGAAAAGGGGTTTGGCCTACTTGCAGTGGCGCAGGCTACTAAGTTGCCGTGTTCTGCAGGTTGGGGCCACATGAGAGGCCCAGGTTTGATTCTGGGTCCCACCCAAAAGGTTAAGCAGTGTGGTATAACCCCAGTGATTTGGGAGGCTGCACCAGAAGGATCTTGAGAAACCTTGCAGCTGGCCTGGACAACATAGCAAGCAAGAAAGCCCTGTTCAAAAAAAGAGCTGGGTAGGGGAGCACCCCTATAGTCCTAGCTATTCCAGATGCTGAGACAAGAGGATTATGTTATTGAAAGACCCTGTCATAAAAAAGAAAGACAAAAAAATATATATATATGTGTGTATATTTGAGAGGGTTTTGCTATAAAGCACATAGTGCTCACCATTGAAAGACAGACAGACAGACAGAAAGCGAGAAATCACCCCCCGGGGGATGGTCATGCCACAATCCCTTCTCCTCCATTCTCCTCTCAGGATCTTAGGCACACACACACACACACACACACACACACACACACACACACGGTGTGAGTTTAAGCCACTGGTCTGGGACTCAAACTGTGGTTGACTACTTGGGAATCCAGCAACATAGCCATTATGCCAACTGCTGGTCCTGAAAAAAGAAAAAAGCATATTTTAAGCATTGTGGATTATCTTTGTTTTTGTTTTTTAAGACAGGATATTACTATCTATCTTTCAGTTTTAGTCTCTTCGTTAGCTGAGACTACAGATATGTGCCACTTTGTCCAGCATTTAGGGCTAGTTATCTTACCAAATTAGCAAATTACTGCCAAGTTCAGGTGCTTAAAATGGTAATTTATCATCTCATATTGTTTGTGGACAGAGATACCACTTTAGCTGCGGGGGTTCTAGTTCAGGGTCTCATGAAGTTGTCATCTGAAGGTTTGACTAGGGAAGAAGGATCTGCCTCCCAAGGGTGCACATGCTTGGCAAGTTAGTGCTAGTTGATGCTGAGGCCTCAGCCCCTTGCCGTGCAGACCATTCTCCGTTCTCCGTGCAGCTGCTTGAGTGTCTTCACTTTGAGCAAATGGTCCAAGAAGGGAGGAGGAGGAGAACGCGCTGTCCATTATGACATAATTGTCAGTCAGTACCATCCCTCTGCCACATTTTATTCTTTAGGAGTTAGTCACTGAGTAGAACCCACATTCAAGGGAAGGAGAAATAAGCTCCACCTCTTGAATGGAGGGCTTTTGGAGAACTGTGGATGCATTTTAAAACTGCTGAGAAGTGAATACTTGAGTTTCTAAACTGATACTCATTTCAAATCAATTTTGCAGTGTTTAACCATTCTTCAGAGACTAGATGTTTGGCTCTCTGGTGGGAACGAAGTATGTGTGTGGAACAGAAAATTAGATCTTCTGTGTAAAACTTGTCACCTTTCTGATACAGGTAAAAAACAAACCAGGGTAATTATGGTCAATGATTGGCAGACTCTGAAAGACACAGGGAATCTTCAGAGGTGTTCCATGAATACAAAGGTCAATGTAGGGAATTTTTATTTTTTCTTTTTAATTAGGAAGATAACATGTGTCTGTGATATTCAATTCAGACCAAAGAGTGTGTAAAATATATTTTAATCCTGAATTGGGAGACTTCCCCCACTGCTTTTTGGTTTTTCCTTCCCTTCCAACAGGATTTCTCAAACGTGGTCAAGAACAACTTTTTCATATATTGTCTCGGGCTATGTTTCTGAACTAAGCTGTATGAGCACATTGACACCTGGAAGCGGTTTAGCATTATAATAGCATTTCTCTCTCTCGCTCTCTGTTTTTTAAATTCTGTTTTTTAAACTTTGGATAGAGTACTAAAAATTATCTTACTTTTTTTTTTTAAGTAAAATCGATTCCATTTTTTATCTTTGGTTTTATTAAAATTTATTTTTAAAATTTTACAAAAATTTATAAAAATTTCATACATGGCATCAGCAGATAGCATGGTAGTTATGTTGCTGGACTCCCACATGGCCAGCCATGGTTTGAGTCCTGGACCTGGTGGCTTGAAAATCACGATGGGTGTGTGTATGTGCATGCCAAAGATCCCAGGGAAGAGATTGGAGGAGAAGGGATTGCAGTGTGGCCATCCCCCTGGCAGGTGATTTCTCACTTTCCTTTTCACTGTCTCTGTCTGTCTCTGTCTCTCTCTCTATGGTAGGTGCATATGCCCTATGGCAAAAATCTCTAAAATAATTTTATACATGTACAACTTACTTAACAAAGTTCTATTTTCTCAAAACTTTGTTTAAATTCAAATCCATTTCCATAGTAAAAACATTTAAATGTATTCATTTATATTTACATATGTAAATATAGATCTACTGCTAGGATCTACAATGTAGGGTCTATTTCACTGTTTCCTGTTATGAGTTATATCTCTATTTACCTGCTCATTTTCTTCTCTTTCTTTCAGTGGCCTATGGTTATAAGTGATTTTACTCCAGGAATTATTAGTGGCTTTTTGTGAAGTGCTCAATGAGACCAAGAAGAATCTTTTATATGTTAATAGAATTAACCACTCATTACTACAGTCTGTTTTCTTTTATAAGGTGTCTCTGAGTATTATACATTAAATAATCACAGTATTGCCCTGGTTAGCAATATCTTGAGAACAGTTCGCCTTTGAGGGAATCTTCTGGAAAGGTCTAAAAAGATCATAGGTTAACCTTGGTAGACTTTTTTGTGATTTGAATTTTTCAGATTACAGGATGCCAGGTAGTTGGTAGTGCTACTAGACCCCAATCTCATGATGTCCTTTTATAATCCCTGTTTAATGTATGGGTTGGCAGGGCTTCCAAGGACAGGTATTTCAGACTGGGAAATAGGCAAGGTGATCTCAGTCATTATGATACAATGTAAAGAGCCTTGAACTAGAAGGGTGGACATCCATGCCCTTCCCAGCAAATGGCCTGGGTTGTTGGGTTTCTAATATTTCCACCTTACAAATAACTTGAACATTTTTTCTTAACAAGCTATTTTTTTACATTTAGAATTCCCTTGCTACCCATTGTTCCTATTCTCCTATGTCCTTCACCTCCTCTTGTGCCACTCACTCCTCCACCTTCTCCTGCACCACTCTTTCCCATGGGGAAATATAAAACATACTGTTAAGACAGGTTTATGTGGGAAAAAATTTTGGCCAGAAATATTCTTAAATCACAACAGTACTAGTCCTTTGATGGATGGGAAGGATAATCAAATAAGTAAAACCTTTTCCAAATTTGCATATATATTATAAATTGCACAAATATTACTTATGTATCATAATAGGGAAATTAACTTTAATAAACAGGTCTTTTGCTAATGCATCTAATGGTTCTAATACATCAGTTCTTTAACTCTTGGTGATAAAAATAATGTTTATAACATATCTTACAGAGTTGTGGGTACTGTAAAAGAATTTAATGACTCAACTATGAAAAGATTTTAAGAACCCCATACTTAGATGAATACATGAAATATGGCAGAATATTGTATCTAAATATTTCAATACTTTAATAAATTTTGTGACTATACTAATTGATCATATCTATCTATTCAAAGGCCACTTTCTTAACTGTTGACTATTGTCTAACTCATTTAGTGTCAGGAGCTTGTTTAGACTTAAGTATATACTGAGTAAAACCCCAATTTTATCTTTCATTTGAGCTTGCCAACTTGTAAATGGGTGATGGTGATTATCTTATGAGATCCTTGGTAAATAAGTTTGAAAGGCTGAATATACCACTTTCCCACAGTAGTAAAGATGTTCAAAGAATATATTTTACCTTTAATAAACCAATAATGTCTTCCAAAGGTGTCAGAAACCTACTTTTCATGAAATAATTTTCCACATTTAAAGCAATCGAAGTGTGTATGCAAATTGCAAATTGCAGCATACACACAGCTTTATTGTCCCCCCATGCAAACACACCTGGATGGGAAATGACTGACACAAAACTACGAATGTTTTTGTTTTTGATATAACCTATGAACAAAATTTTGAAATTTGTTGCATATGTTTCTGAAGGGATCAGTGCTTTGATTGAAATACCTAAGGACTGCGTTGTAGCAGCACTTGGCAAAGAACTGAGTGAGAATGTTATTTTTTTAAATTTTTCTTGTTATTTTGAAAATTTTGAACTAGACCTGTAGACATATGCTTTAAAAAAGTGTTTTATTTATTAATTATTATTATTATTATTATTATTATTATTTTATTTAAAAGACATCTGCCTCTTTCACAGTCTTGTCCTCCTGGAATTGTTGAAGTAATGTGGAGGCTAAGACATTTTAAAAATATTAGGTTGGGTTTCTTTTTCTTGTCAGTAGAAAAAAGGCTCTTTTTTTTTTTTTTTTTTTGGAGAGGTTTTTGCTATAGGGTGCATGTGCTCGCCAGAAAGACAGAGATAGACAGAGAGATAGAAAGCGAGAAATCACCCCCCAGGGGAGATGGCCACATTGCCATCCCTTCTCCTCCATTCTCCTCTCGGGATCTTGGGCCACTGGGTCCGGGACTCGAACCATGGTCGATTACATGGGAGTCCAGCGACATAGCCATTACGCTAACTGCTGGTCCCAAAAAAGGCTTTTTTCATTAGTTTGATTAAACTCTATATTGCTTGGTATTCCAAACTCCCAATCACAAGATAATTTGGTAGTATTGTAAGTTAAGTAGAATTTTTACACAACTTTACAAAGTATCAGGAAGAACTTTCTTTTGTATCAAGTTGAAGACCTTTTTATGACAACCACAGTTTGAATACGAATGGCTGTCAGGATTAAATAACCTTTCTAGAGATATGTTGGTAAAATAGTGTAAGAGTTATAGAAGGAAATATGATATAACCTGTTTTTCAAGGAGGAATATGAGAAAGAAGAGAGACTTTAGCAATTACCAGCACTTAGAAAGGACCTGATTTCTGAAATTTGCTATTTCTCGGATGTTAGTTATTCCGGTCTTTGAACATCCTCATTACTTAGTCCAGTAACTTATTAAAGCACTTACTACATTGATCATAAATCTACTTGTGTCACTCTTATTCTAGAGTGTGCCTTTCAGACCAATGACTGGGCCCTTTCATATTTGGTATTTAGAGTTCCTAAAACATAGAAGATGTTTAGTAAATTGTTAATAGAATCACTTCCATTAATTGGATTTTGAATTTTCTGTATTGATTACAATTAGAATTTAC
Organism: Tupaia belangeri chinensis; assembly: GCF_000334495.1. Classification (NCBI taxonomy): domain Eukaryota; kingdom Metazoa; phylum Chordata; class Mammalia; order Scandentia; family Tupaiidae; genus Tupaia; species Tupaia belangeri. The sequence continues at coordinate 7,329,184 of NW_006159563.1, forward strand.
CCTGGTTTAAAACTGTGTTTGTTAAAGCCAGGAAATGAGTAAAATAACATATTGAGCATCTGCTATGGTCAGAATTGTACAAAATAAAAATTATAAGGTATATTCTCAGAGGGTTTATAATTTAATGATATATGCCTAGGTATCAAGAAAAGTTTAAAAATAAAAGCAGCTGAGTTATTAAGCACAATTTGCAGCTTATTTTGTAGCAGCGTGTACTGGCCTGGGAACATGAGGAGAGAAAGCCGATGGTGGAGATGATTCCGGAATGTTGGGCAGTCACTCACGAGGGAGGGTGTCCAGTGGGATGACTGGATGTGGAGTAAAGCCCTAGAGAGAATGGAGGCTTCAGTGGTAGGTTTAAAGGAGTCATTAAAGGAAGAGAATTCTTAGGACACACTTACTTGGGATATACCCATTAAATAGATCATTTCAAATGTCCCAAGCATTTGAAAGATGTATTTTCAGGGACTAGCAGATGGCATAATGGTTATGTCATTGGATTCCCACATAGTCAACCGTGGTTCGAGTCCCAAACCTGGTGGCTTAAAACTCACATGGAGATTGTGTGTGTGTGTGTGTGCCCAAAATCCTGAGAGGAGAATAGAAGACAAGGGATTGCGGCGTGGCAAAGTATTTTCAAGTAGTATAAATAAGGCTCTCTTTGAGATGGGTTTTCAATATTGTAGGTACAAGAGAACTTCAAAAAGGTTTTAGAAAAATGGAATTAAAGTACTCGTTTATTTTGGTGCAGAACATTTTTTAAATCCATGTGTAGTTTTTTCAAAATGTTCATTTTCCATGAACTTTAGGAAGATCCCCTCATATTTTTTTCACATAAAATGCTTGGTGTTTTTTAAAACATTTATTTATTTATCTGTTTATTTGTTGTGATTTTCAAGCTGCTGGGTCCAGGACTCAAACTGCTGTTGGCCATGTGGGAATCTAGCAACTTAACCACCACACCACTTGCTGGTCCCCAAATACTTACCCATTGAGAAGTAATGTTTTATCTTTTTTGAACATTTTAATAAAATCTGTCTTTTTCATTTAGTAATTTTCAGGTTGGTAGCACCCACAGATGAATCACTAGAATGGGATATTCGTGAAGTTAAGCGCCTCCTTGATCATCAAGATAATATTCTCTCATTGGTTAATGTCAACGGTAAGTTCGTTGTGTAATACATGTCATGTACAGTCTTGTACTTCTTATCACAGCCTGTCTGAACTCCAATCTTGTTTTGCTCCAGGATTCTAGAATTATCATCATTAAAACAATGCTTTCAATTAGTAGGTTGTCTGTCTTTTCACTGTGAGGTTTCGGCCAGTGGAGCTGAGCAAGTTTTACTGACTGGTAGATCTAAGATATAGGCACCAGGAGAATAGAGCAGGGCATAAAAAGAAGAGGCAGAGGAGAGTATGACTGGGTAGCTGTGGGGTGATCGTTGTAGACTGCAGATGCTAATGACCGACAGCACTTCAGCACTCTTAGCAACTGGTTCTGGCTAGTTCCTTTTTTTGTAGAATATATTATTTATGCTCTTTCGTCTTGCTGACCCCATGGTATGATATCACATAACAACGTGAAGTAAAATAATCAGAATTCAAGCCAATTCAAGGTGATCACGATTAAAAACTCAAAGACTAGCACCAAACTGAAGTAAAGATCTAAGAAGATGAGTCATGTCTTCCCTTCTCCATGGTTATGGGTTTTGACTTCCCAAACATTTTATTTTGCTTCATAAATTATTTTAATGAGCATCTCCTATGAGCTGAATCCGGCATCAGATGGCAGTATCAGATACTGGCATTCAGCTAGTGCGGTTGCAGATAATGGACAACTTGTCCTGCCAGCACTCTGCTGGGTGATCTGTATTCAAGGGCAGGTGAGGGAACACTTGGCGACTTCTGTCTGATAATCTGGTAGAGATTTTAGGAGTATCACATAAGGACTGGATTGTATCTTCCCAGCCACATATCCACCCGAGGCCTGGGGTGGCTCTTTCTGAGCAGCATTTTGTGAAGGGAAAAGAGGGGCACAGATAGCAGCAAGTGTGGTCTCCACTTGGGTGCCGCAGTCACGTTTTCAGATACGTCATTAGAATGCCCTCTCAGCTTCAAACCCCTCCTGAACAGCCGCCACCTTGTGAAAGCCAGCTGCAGGTCGTTCTAAGAAGGCTCTTGTCTATGGCAACAGAAGTAAAATGGTTAGTAGTGCCCCTTTATTTTTCTCTGGGGACTCATTTCCTGTAGCTATGTCCAGAGACACAGTACAGAAGGCAAGTTCTTATTTGGGAAACCCTCTGAAGCCTTCTCAGCGACACTGAGCCACGAGCCTCAAGTCTCTGGGGCTGCTGAGAAAAGCCAGCTCTGTTCTGGCCCATTACACTGGCCATGCCTCGTTGTCTTTTAGCAGCGAAACACTGGTCCCACTGAACCAGGATGGTTACTTAAATGAAGACGATGAGTTGTTACTGAGTAGCCTTAACTTTGTTGGCACTTCTTTCGCTGTATGATAAGCGAAGAGGTATACAACCATTTGAGGAAGCTTCCTTCAAGTAGTTCTTTATTAAGTTCGTACGGGAAGGAAACTAGAAAGCTAAAGCCAAAAAAATGTGTTAATGAAAACGTATTTAAGAATCATAAGTTAGTCATTTGACAACAATTTGCTGACAGTCCGATCTTGTACATAGGCATGTCAGCCACACTGCACATTTTGGCAATCCTGAAATTTATCTTGTGCAATTCCCTGCTCCACTTTCGTCCCTCCTTCTTTGTCCTTACCCATTATCAATGACTGATGAGAATGGTTACTAGGTTTGTACATCACAGGGGGAAGTGCATTTCCAGTGAGGCAACCATAGAATGGTACAGTAGAACTCCCACAAGTGTGCAGAATCAACACCAAGGTTGCTGGAGTGCCTGGCGGAAGATTTTCTGAGACAGACAGACAGAATAGCCTTGTTTCGTCTCTTCTGTCAAATTGCTCTTGGTGCTCCTTCCTAATTTTTTTCCTTTTCTTGTTTTTGTGCTAACAGCTGGGTTTGGTAATCACAAAGTATTAGTATTTGTGAGGGATGGACAGACAATGCCAGGTGAGATTTTCATACTAAATGACTTTTGATACTTACAGGGTGAAAATCCACCCCTAGTAGTGTATCATTGAGGTTGTTGGGTGTGAAATGACCTGTTTGGGAAGATAAGTAATTTACTCAGTGATAAATTATGTGCTGACTCAGGTGAATGCCAGCAGTTTGGTTTAAATGAAAAATTCCAGCTTGCCATTAATACTTTGTTTCTGTTGCATCCAGAAATCACAGATGCTTAGGGGAGTCAGAGCAGGCAGCGGTGTGGTCTCAGTAGCTTAACTCTGTGTTATGGCTACATAGCTGGAGTCAAGAGCGATCTTCACTCCTTCGCGTGCTTGTGTCTTTTGTCCTTTGGGTGAAATTGGAAAGAGGAAGGAAGGAGTGGAAATAAGGTCACAGAGAGATTAGTCCTGCCTTACCTTCCCCACTATTAAAACTAGAAGTGAATTCATTTCTTCACAAAACAAACTCTATAGAATCTGTTGATAAACTGTGGAAAATAGACATCAAGCTATATATATGATGGCATTGGAACCAAGACAGCAATATTTACATGTGTGACTGTTGGTAATTCTTTATCTCTAAGAGATTGTTCATCTGCTTATTAGAGGTTTCTATCCTGCTGGTTTATTTGATAAATGGAATAATTAGATCATAATTACTCAGCTATGTAGTGCTAAATTACAAATAACTGAATGTTTTTAGATCATTAATGTAGAATATTAGGGGCTCAAAAATAATATAGTGATTCAAGCATAACATTTGGTGTTTTTTTTTAAAATGGCTATACATTTCTCCTCCTCATTTGTTTTCTTTGGTTACCGAAAGGCATGTGTGCTCACCAGAGAGAGAGGGAGAGGAAGAAAGCACCCCTAGTAGGGTGTGGTCGCACTGCAATTCTTTCTCTTCCATATCTCCATCTTGTCAAGATTTCGGGCAGGCACAGAATATTTGTCAGGCCACTGGGGTTGGGATTTGAGCTGTGGTAGGCTAGGTGGGATCCAGCTTCCCTTAACCATCAGGCTATGAGACTGACTCTGTTATTTAAATTTGATTTTTATTGCGTCATTGGGAAAGTCATGATGCATTTGCACATAGAAAAACAGAAAAATACATCATGACTTTCCCAACGATCTAATACAGTCATCCTCAGTTAATGCATGTGGAATCTAAGATAAAGAAGGGTTAAATGACTTCATAATGACCCCCAGTTTAGTAACAGGCAGAGTCGAAATTAGAACTTAGGTTTCTGGACTCAGTGCATTGTTCTGTTATGTTTTATGCTCAATATATAAGAATTAAAATAAATTTTTTAAAGATAATTTTTAGTTTAGCAGTGTATGCTTTCTATTCTATTAAACATATAATAGTTAAAGTGTTTAGAACTATTAATTTTATATTCTTTGAAAGTTTTAAAGACTTATTTGTAAACAAATTATACATAGAAGAAAAATTAGAAAATAGCGAGAAACATTAAAAAATATTAAAATTGTCCCACCACTCAGTGTTATACATCAGGCCACATCCTTACAGGTGTTTTTCTGGGTGGATGTGTGCGTGTACCTGTGCATATGGCTTATTGTTTTGAAAATAGTATATCATGAATACATTTCCATATCAATTAAACATACTTTAACAACTTAATATCTGGTAACAGCATTACCGTTTCTCTTTGTGCATGTCTTAATATTTATTCAATCTTCAATTAGATGTCTAGGTTATCTTCACATTTTTCAGATTATGTATAACAGCATCCTGTGTATGTCTTTATGCGTTTCCCAAAGGATAAATTCCTAGAAGTGGAATTGTTAGAGCAAGAGGTTTACATTTTTTAAAACATTTTGCTGCATATTACCAATTAATCTTTGAGAAGGCTACACCAGATTATACCGGGATATTAGCAGTGTGTGAACATGCTAATTGTCTCTGCTTTTGCTGGCATTGGGCAGTTTCTTGTTTTATAATCTTCCCAATTTGCCAGTAAATAAATGATATCTCATTACGTTTGGATTTCTTTGATTATTAAAGGAGTGGAACATCATTTTATATGTTCTTGGATCATTTATGTTTTTTGTTTTGCTCTTTCAGGTCTTTTGCCCATTTTTTTCTTCTATCTATTGATAGTTCTTAGTGATTTCCAAATACAACCTATGCATCAAGTATAATGAACACATTTTGACAACTAAGTTGCAAATTTTTCCTCAGATCTTTCTCTTCTCCCCTTTATCTTTTTTGTTAAAGAATTATTTGTTTAATTTGATCATTATTGTTATTTTTAAATTTTGCTCTAGGGCACATGTGCTCACCAGGGAAAGAAAGCGTGAGAGAGATAAAAGAGGAAAGTGAGAAAGCAAGCTGCCAGGTCTGGGACTTGAACCATGGTTGGCCATGTAGGAAGGGAAATCCAGTGCCTTAACCACCATTCCACCTGCTGTACACCCCCCCCCCATTTTCTTAAGTGCCCTTGATCATTCCATATTCCTTAAAATATTCAACTTTATTTTTTCAGTACTTTAAATACTTTTTAAAATAATTATTTTATTTTATTCATTGTTATTATTTTATTTTACATTTTTAAAGCTGACCAGAGGATAAACTGTGGAAAATAGACATCAAGCTATATATATGATGGCATTGGAACCAAGACAGCAATATTTACATGTGTGACTGTTGGTAATTCTTTATCTCTAAGAGATTGTTCATCTGCTTATTAGAGGTTTCTATCCTGCTGGTTTATTTGATAAATGGAATAATTAGATCATAATTACTCAGCTATGTAGTGCTAAATTACAAATAACTGAATGTTTTTAGATCATTAATGTAGAATATTAGGGGCTCAAAAATAATATAGTGATTCAAGCATAACATTTGGTGTTTTTTTTTAAAATGGCTATACATTTCTCCTCCTCATTTGTTTTCTTTGGTTACCGAAAGGCATGTGTGCTCACCAGAGAGAGAGGGAGAGGAAGAAAGCACCCCTAGTAGGGTGTGGTCGCACTGCAATTCTTTCTCTTCCATATCTCCATCTTGTCAAGATTTCGGGCAGGCACAGAATATTTGTCAGGCCACTGGGGTTGGGATTTGAGCTGTGGTAGGCTAGGTGGGATCCAGCTTCCCTTAACCATCAGGCTATGAGACTGACTCTGTTATTTAAATTTGATTTTTATTGCGTCATTGGGAAAGTCATGATGCATTTGCACATAGAAAAACAGAAAAATACATCATGACTTTCCCAACGATCTAATACAGTCATCCTCAGTTAATGCATGTGGAATCTAAGATAAAGAAGGGTTAAATGACTTCATAATGACCCCCAGTTTAGTAACAGGCAGAGTCGAAATTAGAACTTAGGTTTCTGGACTCAGTGCATTGTTCTGTTATGTTTTATGCTCAATATATAAGAATTAAAATAAATTATATTTTTTAAAGATAATTTTTAGTCTAGCAGTGTATGCTTTCTATTAAACATATAATAGTTAAAGTGTTTAGAACTATTAATTTTATATTCTTTGAAAGTTTTAAAGACTTATTTGTAAACAAATTATACATAGAAGAAAAATTAGAAAATAGCGAGAAACATTAAAAAATATTAAAATTGTCCCACCACTCAGTGTTATACATCAGGCCACATCCTTACAGGTGTTTTTCTGGGTGGATGTGTGCGTGTACCTGTGCATATGGCTTATTGTTTTGAAAATAGTATATCATGAATACATTTCCATATCAATTAAACATACTTTAACAACTTAATATCTGGTAACAGCATTACCGTTTCTCTTTGTGCATGTCTTAATATTTATTCAATCTTCAATTAGATGTCTAGGTTATCTTCACATTTTTCAGATTATGTATAACAGCATCCTGTGTATGTCTTTATGCGTTTCCCAAAGGATAAATTCCTAGAAGTGGAATTGTTAGAGCAAGAGGTTTACATTTTTTAAAACATTTTGCTGCATATTACCAATTAATCTTTGAGAAGGCTACACCAGATTATACCGGGATATTAGCAGTGTGTGAACATGCTAATTGTCTCTGCTTTTGCTGGCATTGGGCAGTTTCTTGTTTTATAATCTTCCCAATTTGCCAGTAAATAAATGATATCTCATTACGTTTGGATTTCTTTGATTATTAAAGGAGTGGAACATCATTTTATATGTTCTTGGATCATTTATGTTTTTTGTTTTGCTCTTTCAGGTCTTTTGCCCATTTTTTTCTTCTATCTATTGATAGTTCTTAGTGATTTCCAAATACAACCTATGCATCAAGTATAATGAACACATTTTGACAACTAAGTTGCAAATTTTTCCTCAGATCTTTCTCTTCTCCCCTTTATCTTTTTTGTTAAAGAATTATTTGTTTAATTTGATCATTATTGTTATTTTTAAATTTTGCTCTAGGGCACATGTGCTCACCAGGGAAAGAAAGCGTGAGAGAGATAAAAGAGGAAAGTGAGAAAGCAAGCTGCCAGGTCTGGGACTTGAACCATGGTTGGCCATGTAGGAAGGGAAATCCAGTGCCTTAACCACCATTCCACCTGCTGTACACCCCCCCCCCATTTTCTTAAGTGCCCTTGATCATTCCATATTCCTTAAAATATTCAACTTTATTTTTTCAGTACTTTAAATACTTTTTAAAATAATTATTTTATTTTATTCATTGTTATTATTTTATTTTACATTTTTAAAGCTGACCAGAGAGAGACAAAGAGGGAAAGTGAAAAAGCAAGCTGCCAGGTCCAGGACTTGAACTGTGGTCAGCCATGGGGGAGTCTAGTCATCTTAACCACCATACCAACTGTCGGCCCCAGTCATTTAAGTACTTTTAATATTGTCATCTATTTGAAACATTTTTGGTATAGGATTCCAGGTAAGGCTCTTACGTTTATACTCCCCTAAAACTTAGTCAGTTTTTATCTTGAGCACGAGGTATTTATTTCTTTAGTGAAGTGAAACACAATCATTGTCACATATTAAATAACAAAGTAAACTGCATTTTATTTGTAGTCTTTTCATTCTTGCGACTTGCCTAGATATTTCACTGTTCTAATTACTGTGGTTTTATAGAGCATTGCTAGTAGGCAGTTCATTCATTTTTTGCCTTTAGCCTAGATGAAATAATCCGTACTGAGGCCTGTGTGACCTTTGCCTAGATTTGAGTTTTGTCACCGGTTCCCATGTTGGAGAGCTGATCATCTGGGATGCCCTGGACTGGACCATGCAGGCTTATGAACGCAACTTCTGGGACCCAGCCCCACAGCTGGACACCCAGCAAGAAATAAAGCTCTGTCAAAAGCTGACTGATATTTCTATTCATCATTTCACATGTGATGAAGAGGTAAAAAATAAAAAGTTGATAAATATCTTTTAACTTCCCTTTTTAAATAAACCCAATTTCTGTTTTTTAATCTCATGATAGACAATAAAAAGATATTTTCTCATGGCTTCATGTTGTGCTTTCAAATAGTCTGATTTTTTTTTTTTAAAGCTTACAGCACTTTAATTAAAAAGGCATTTTAATCTTGACTTCTAAGTTTATTTTATTCATGATAGAGATATGTGCATGAGAGAGAGAGAGTGTGGAGGGAGGAAGGAAAGAGAAGCACCCTCGACAGTGTCTCATCATGCCAAACTCCTGTCCCCAGCCCTCTGGCTCCTCAAGATCTTGGGGATATGCACAAGCACCTGGCATGTTTTCAGGCGGACCCAGCGAATACGAACCTGTGGTCAGCACCGTGGTTTAGTCTGATAATGACTGCACCACCTGGCTGACTCTTAATATCAATGGATTATTGAATCTTGGCTATCATCTTAAAAAATCTCTCCTTTTAAAGCCTCAGGGTTGGGGCCAGCAGGTAGCACGATGGTTTAAGCACTGACTGCCACATCGCTAACTGCCATTCAAGTCCTGGACCCAGCGGATTGCAAATCATGCTGGACATATGTGCGTGCATGCCCAAAATCCTGAGAAGAGAATGGAGGAGAAGGGATTACAGCATGGCCAACCCCCTGGGGTGGAGGGTGAGTTCTCACTTTCCTTCTCTCTGTCTCTGGTGAGCCCATGTGCCCTATGGCAAAACATAAATAAAAAAATAATTCTGCAGTATTGTACTTTACTGGAGGGGTACAGTGTAGCCCATTGTATCCCTTTTTGTGACTTTTTTTTTAAAGGATAAGAATAGGATTTTTTTTTTCTGAAGTGATTTTTTGCTATAAGACATGTGCACGCACCAGAGAGACAGAGAGAGGAAGAGAGACAGAAAGTGAGAAATCACCCCCAGGAGAGATGGCCACACTGCAGCCCCTTCTCCTCCAGCCTCCTCTTGGGATTTTGGGCATGCACACACATGCTCCTGGCATGAGTTTTAAGCCACTGGATCTGGGACTTGAACTGCAGTCGACTATGTGGGAGTCCAGTGACGTAACCATTATGTCATCTCTTGGTCCCAAGAACAGGATTTTTAAAAACGTTAATAGACCCAAAGATTAGGCTTGTTTGTATCTCTATTTTGAAAACAAAAATCTTAAATGTTTATGATAACAATATGGTTTCAGAAAAGGAGGAAACTAGATCTTTAAGAGTTGTAGCCCCCCAAATTACATGTAGATTTTTAATTTTATACTGTTTTCTCACTTTTGTATAAATTAGTATTTAAAAATGTTTTTAAAATTTTGTATTTTTTTAATATTAAAATATCTAATTGATATTAATTATTATAAATGCTTGATAAAACATTTAGTTTTCCTAATTTTTCTTTTTTTGTTCGGTGTTCTTTCCTTCTAGAGAGGACCATTAATTATTGATGACAAGTGATAGAGTATCCTAGTTGAGTCAGTGCTGCCCAAAGCTCATGGGTTCTCTAGTTGTATTTAGAATTTTCCTTGTGACTTGTGTAAATAACTTAAACTATACACAGATTTTCTGGCATCTAGAACTAATTTCTGGAGATTTGCACTGAAGGTAGTCCCTAGGGCTCTAGATTTTAGCATACTGGCTGTTTTCATTAATGGCCCTGGCTGGTCCTCAACCTGTGTCACGGTACAAAGGACCACTCCTGGGAGTCAAGGGCATCATTCCAGATTTAGACTCTGGCAAACCTGTTTTGGTTCAGAGAGTGTAGATCTAAATTGGGTGTGTAGCAGTTTTTGAGATCTTGTGAGAAAGATTGGAGGTCCCTGGGGCCTTTGGTGAGAACAGGAGAGCAAGTTGTAGATCGTTTAAAGGTCTGCCTCATGGGGCATCTTCTGAGTGAGAATTAATGAACCTAAAACAAGTACTACTAGAAGTCTAATAATGCAGAATAGTTTCAGAAGTGAGGTGTATGGTATGAGGAAAGAGCAAGGGACAGGAGTCCTACAACTTTGATTCTAATACTGACTCTATGTCTGATTTCTTTTTCACTTAAATGCTTTTTGGTTTTAACTTGTGCATTTGCAAAATGGCAATAAATGCTTACCTTTTCTACCTTAAGGTATTATAAGACTGTAGTAAGATACATAAATATACTTCAGAAGACTAAAGTTATTTTTGTAAAAAGGTGTTTCTAATACTACATTTGCAAAAATGTGTTCATGAAGCCTTTAGAGAATCTTACGAGGATAGTACAACTACAGAATATACTTTTTTGTATCATTCATAGGTCTCTTGATTACTTAAGATGTGGAGTGCAAGTAATTTTGCTCGCATTTTCCAGGCAAAAGAAGCTAGGTAATTTTCTCCAGGAGATAGTGAATGAAAATCCAGGTTGTTTATCTCAGCAGCTTCTGCTGCAGGGCCAGACTGCCAGCCTTAGCTCCTTTCTCTCACTGTCATATTTCAGCAAGTAATAAAGTGACACTCAGGGGTATAAGATGTGGAGCTTTCTCGACATTAGTGGTTTCATCCTACCTTATAAATGCTCTGATCTTTTCTTGGCGCTTTCATATTTTTGGACTTCAGAGGGCAGGATAATAATTTGGGCCGAAGGCTCGTAATAGGGAAAGTGATAATGGTTTTCTGATGTCACAAGCGTGTTGGAAATCTATTATACCTGGTAGTGGCGAGCACTAGTTTTATACCCATTTCTGAACTTTTCCCTCTCCAGAACGTATTTGCTGCAGTTGGAAGGGGTTTATATGTGTATAGCCTTCAAATGAAGCGTGTGATTGCCTGCCAGAAAACTGCACATGACTCCAGTGTCCTGCACATTGCCAAACTTCCAAACAGGTACAAGACCCCATCTGTGCTGTAATAGATGAAAGAAAGTCATGGTTCCTGGGGCTACCAGATTAATTTATGAAGTGGCCAAGTTACCTGGCTCTGTGGCTTGACCTGCTTGTTCTTTTGGAAATGAAGACTGCCCTGTGGCTGTCTGTGACAGAAGAATTGGTGACAGTATATTACAGAATTTACAAGAAGCAAGGTTCAAATGAATTACATTGAATTTCATTGTAGGCAGGGGTGATTTAATATATCTGATATATATTTAATAAGGTAAAAGACTTTGGGCACTTGTAATATGCTAATTTCTCTTCCCGTATTTTCTACAAACCTGTGTTTTTGTTGTTTGTTTATAGCCAGAATCAAAGAGGAAGGTTTTCCTCTTGGGTAGATCTAGCTGCTGAGTTTCTAGGGGTGGAATTATGGGAAGGAGTAGCATTATTTTATCTGCGGGATTTTTTTCAGGATTAGAAGCACTCTGAGAAGATGCATAGTGAGGAAAGGGAAAAGGGCTGCTTAAGATATTGGGGAGTGTGATTCATACCCTGTTTTCTGAATGTCACATAGTGTAATGTATGCCCTTCACGAAGAGTGGTGCTTTTCGTTTGCATTATAAAACCATGTTAAATTATGGCTTTTATCCTGAGAAGAAGTAAACACAGTTGAGGGCGCCAGTGATTCTTGCAGTAGACATTTAGCACTGGCCCTCTTTGGTGCTCTCTGTCTTGGTAGTACTGATTTTCTCTTCTGACAGGCAGTTAATCTCATGCTCAGAAGATGGCAGTGTACGCATTTGGGAGTTACGAGAAAAACAGCAGCTTGCAGCTGAACCAGTACCAACAGGTATGTGTGTCTTTCTCTCTCTGTCCTTGTTTTCACGTGGAAGTCAGAAAAAAGGAGGTTTTGTGTAACGACGAGAGTAATATAGGATGTGCTCCAAATAGGCATCCGGTGTTTATAGGAGGCATGTGGTGACTGGGCTCTTTACAAAAGGTTCGTTCTATGAGTGGGAGAGACAGAGAAGGCAGGGGAAGAAACAGCACCCCCAGCAGGGTCTTCATTCCATAATCTACCTGCAGCCTTAGCCAGCTCCAGATCATGGAAACATGTGCCCAGCATACCAAGAGAGGTCTCTGGGCATAAACTCGGCACCCATCCACGTGGGTCAGCCTATGGCCCCTAGAACTACCTTTTTAAAAAAAAAATTATTATTTTATTTAACTTTATTTATTATCATTATCATTATTATTTTCCAGTTTGATCAGAGAGAGACAGAGGGAGAGAGAGAAAGAGGAAGTGAGAAAGCAAGCCACCAGGTCCGAGACTTGAACCGTGGTCAGCCATGTGGGAGTCCAGCGCCTTTAACCACCATGCCACTTGCCGGCCCCTAGAACTACCTTTTTATTTTAGTTCAGGTCAGTTGAGATTTTATTGTTTTGAGGGAAAACTGTTATTTTCTGGAAATCTGAAGGACCACATGGTCTAGTGAAGGCATTATTTATTCCTGTTGTCTATAGTTCTGACTGATACACAAACAGAATTTGTACCAGCAGATGTCAGACTGAAGTGTTCTTTAGCCTTGAAGCACTAACATTAACATTGAACTTAATTTTTGGAAAAAATTAAGTATTTTTTGAGTTCTTAAAGTATTTTTCGTTATTCATGATAAGAGAGCATGCAAGTGGCGGGGGAGATAGAAAGAGCTGAGCACTTCTGTAGGGCCTGGTCACACTGCGATCTCCTTCCTTTGGACTTCCAGCCCACCCCATGATCTCCGGGCTACTTTCATGCCTGCTGGGTATATTTTAGGCTGTCTGGGCTGGGGATTCAAACTGTCATTTTCTCTTGAGCAGCGCCTTCTAAGCCACAGAGCTGGCCTTGTCTTTGTGTAGGTATTATTATCTCATGAGCTCTTGACTTTTATGTGTTTTGTTTGAAAAACAAAACTGAATGTTTGAGTGAATTAGTTACCAATCTTTGCATAGAAAATCAGTTTCTTTTAGATTCTTCTGTTTTTTGTTTGTTTTTTCACTTACCTGAAAGCCTATGGTATGTTCTTGGACTTACACTTGCAGCTTTTCCTCTGTGCTTTATTGATGGATTAGCCACAGTTATGCCCCCTGTTTTGATAGTTAGACACTGCCATTGAGGCCTTTTACTACTACTCTTTTATCCCTGGTACCTGTCTTTTTATATGCTAATATCCCTTCACCTGCGTGCTAGTAGGGGCGATAAAAAGAGGTAAAGAATATACCTAGTTGGCTAGGAAAGGAAATGAAATAATGTATTTAAAAGACTAGCATAGCGCCTCACACTATCCATTTAACCCTTGACTAAAAGAAGCATGGAGCATATTTGCATTTAAATGTTCTCCATTTTTCTGATCATGTATATTGTTATAAGAGTACAGTAGTTTTGGAAATGACTGAAATGGTTGTGTTTTTTAGGTTTTTTTAACATGTGGGGATTTGGAAGAGTGAACAAACAAGCCAACCAGCCTGTTAAAAAGCAACAAGAAAATGTCACTTCGTGTTCACTGGAGCTTATTGGAGATTTGATTGGACACTCGTCATCTGTGGAGGTATGGCTCCTCTTCCCATTCAGTTGGTCTCAGAAATATCTGTGCTTCAGTGTCTCATCAAGACCTGTACTTCTCTCTGATCTATAGGTTTTGGCTGTGTCTGGACATGGGGTAGGATAGGATATGTTAACAGTATGTACAGTGAGGGTCTCCCTTTATAGAGACAGGACTTGAGGAAGCAAGGAAGCATCACTTTTAAGGCTAGGCTTAATCTCCATTGTTATTTATGAAATAGAGCTGACAGGGGACCAGCGGTTAGCGTAATGGCTATGTCTCTGGATTCCCATGTAGTTGACCGCGGTTTGCGTCCCTGACCTGGTGGCTTAAAACTCACGCCGGGCGCGTGTGCGTGCATGCCCAAGATCCCAAGAGGAGAATGGAGGAGAAGGGATTGCAGCATGGCTATCCCCCCTGGGGGGTGATTTCTCGCTTTCTGTCTCTCTGTCTCTCTCTGTCTGTCTGGCGAGCGCACGTGCCCTATAGCAAAAACCTCTACCAAAAAAAAAAAAAAAAGAAAGAAATAGAGCTGACAGTAGGGCAGTGTTAATCATGTGGAATGTACGTGTGTAACTGTAGGCAGCAGAGGGTACGTGGAAAGCTGTGGTTGTGTGTGTAGGGGGGAAGCCGTCACAGAATCTTAATTCCAGAGACCTTTATCAAATTCATGAAGAGAGTGGTGTTTTTAGTGCCTCTGAAGGATAATTGGTTAGTTTTAATTAAAACTGTGTCTTGTTTATCATTATGCTTATATGAAAGTATTAACTGAAAATTATAAGATACATGAAACATTTTGTGGAAATCCACGACCTTGAAGAAGGAGTAAGATCAGTCAGGAGAAGGAGATGGTCAGAACTGATACCAGTTAAGCAGCACCCAAAGTGATGAATTTCTTAAATTGTTCTTCCCTGTTTCCTACCCAGAGAGGAACACACTACCTTCATTTGGAAGGCCATTCAGGCTTAGGAGCGGCAGCAGCCCCTGGTTATTGAGCATTTCCTGTGTTTCAGGACCTAGACACTGGATGCCGGAGTTGCAAGGAGATACGAAGGACAGTCCTTGCCCTCACGGGTCTCACACTGTGGGGGAGAGAGAGCATACAGACCTGCTAAGCTGTTAGTCTAGGCTGATGGTAGGCCATAGGGGTAGCAGGTGAACACTAAGGAGTTGGAAGAAACTTTTCTTGCTGAATCCTGTCAGCTGGTTAGTGATATGAGTGTTGAGACTGGGGCTGAACTCTGAAGTTCAGGTAGGATTAATACATAGCCTTGTTACTGTCAGCTCCTGGATGTTGGCTACCGCGTCTTGCTCATCTTTGCTTTCCTCTAACAATTAGTTCAGTTGTTTTCTTTCTTGTTTTTAAGCTTTCTTTTTGCTTGGGTGGCCGTAGTGTCGTTTAGAATGACGAGCTGGACTGTGGCGTGGAAAGATACATTGCTTGGTGCAAGGCACAGATTGGCTAGGCTGGAGCTCTGGGTTCCTGTGAACAGACTCTAGCAGGGAAGGTCTGGGAAGGTGGTCTTGGGTCTGAATGTCCTTGAGTATAATGTTGAATAGTTTGGATTTTATTTTTAAACAGTAAGAACTCACTAAAGGTTGGAGAAAACGATCAAAATGGCACATTTGTCATAATGTAAAACTGTCAGATTCTTAGGAATTTTACTTAAAGTACTGACACTTTTAACATTTTTAAAAAGTATCTCTGGCTTGATTCATAAACAGTAAGGACTCACTAAAGGTTTTAAAATGATGGAGAAAACTATCAAAATGGCACATTTGTCATAATGTAAAACTGTCAGATTCTTAGGAATTTTACTTAAAGTACTGACACTTTTAACATTTTTAAAAAGTATCTCTGGCTTGATTCATAAAATCTAGGCTATGTTTTAGGTGCCGTCTCCTAGGTTTTTTTTATTTCTGTTTTTATCCATGCTCTCTGACTCAACCCCTCTGTGTACTGAATTGTTTACCCCATGACCTGAGGCATTCTGCTTCCACATTTCCCTCCCTCATCATCAGCTGAGTCCCCCCGTGGCCTTTTTCCACTCTTTTCAGAATGCGTACATCATTTCAGAGAAAACGCTCCTCCTCTTGTTCCTTGATACTCCGTCTCCTTTAATTTGCTCTTTCCTTCAAGGCCTTCTTTGTTTGCATGGGTTTATCTATCTCCTTTCAGATGCCAGCTCTGCACTCCAGAGTAGGTCACACCACCTTGTCACCAACACCCATTCATTTTCTTACTCTGAATTTCCAGACTGTTCCTTTCCTTTACTTGGAGAGTGTTCTCTGGTCAAAGCTTTCTCTGACAACTTCAGTGGTTACTGACCAGTCTTCCTGTTTTAAATTTCGATGGCACGTTGTAGTCTGCACTGTGTCATTCGGCCCTTGATTACGTAGTCCTTCATTAGTGCCATTTCAGCTGTGATTTGGTTGTGCAACTGAACAGAACCTTCTTGAGGGTAGGGATCATAGATGTAGAGCAGACACTCAGTAAATGCTTATTAGGTCTACTTTTACATAGAGAGCAGAAGCCCGTGTTTATTGGGAAATTTGGAATTTAGGCATTTTTTAACAAGAGCCATTTGTGAATAATGATTAAAGTAAGACCTGTATCTTACAGAAGACATAGGTGGGGCAGCACCTATATCTTACAAAATCTTAAAACCAATATTTGGGGCCATCAGGTGGCATGGTTGTTAGGCACTGAATCTGATTAAAGCAAGACCTGTATCTTACAGAAGACATATCTTACAAAATATATCTTACAAAATCTTAAAACCAATATTTGAGGCCATCAGGTGGCATGGTTGTTAGGCACTGAATCCCACATGGCCAGCTCTACAGTTCAAGTCCTGAACTCAGTGGCTCGTAAAATATGCTGCATGCATGTGCATGTGTGCCCAAAATCCTGAGAGAAGAATGGTGGAGAAGGGATTGTGGTGTGGCCATCCCTTTAGGGGGTGATTTCATACTTTCCCTCTCTCACTGTCTCTCTAAAGTGAGCACATGTGTCCTGTGGCAAAAATATTCTTTTAGAGAGTTGTTTTTTTTTTTTTTTTGTAGGGCGTGTGTGCTCACCTGAGAGACAGAGGCAGGGATAGGGAAAGCAAGAAAAACCCCCCCCCCCACCCCGGTGGGGTGGGGGAATGGCCACACCGCAGTCCCTTCTCCTCCATTCTCCTCTCAGGATTTTGGGCACGCATGTGTATGTGGCTGGCATGAATTTTAAGCTATCGGGTCAGGGACTCAAATCACTGTCAACTACGTGGGAGTCCAGCAATGTAGTCTTTACACCATCTGCTGGGCCTATGAGGCAAAAATATTAATGAAAAAGACTTGAAGAATTAGCTATTATTATTTGGGAATTCATGTACTCTCTCTATATGTAGCTAGTACTTAATTATTTTATAGTTGAGCATTATCAACAAAGTTCCGATTATTAAGATGTTCGATAGCAGACTGTTACCAACACTTAAAAAGAGTTTTACATTCAGAATCAAAGATGTTTCGAAGGTTCACATCTTACAAGCACACGTGTTAATCTGTTAGGCTCTTCTCTTCTTGAGGTTCCTATACTCAGTAGTTTTCATTTTCTTTACAGATGTTTCTATACTTTGAAGATCATGGACTAGTGACATGCTCTGCAGATCATCTCATTATTTTGTGGAAAAATGGAGAACGAGAATCTGGATTGCGCAGTTTAAAATTATTTCAAAAATTAGAGGAGAATGGTGACTTATACTTTACTGTTTAAGGAGTGAGAACCTTACACATGAACTTTGAATAGCAAATAGAGAGTAAAATTGTGAAATCATTCATGTGTTGCTCACTTAAATTTGTAATTATTTTTCTCATCTTACAAAATTCTGTACTTCTGCATTCTTTTTTGCGGGTCTACAAATCAGCAACCAGTTGATCCGCAGGTATTAGTACATCTACCAGAGAACATACCACGTTTCCCAGTCGACTCTGTGTTGCTGTCAGAGTGGTGAGTGATGTCTCGGAGGGTCTTACTTTGAACCTAGACCCCTGTGAAGCGGTGAAACAACAGAAGTAGCAGTAAAGTGTGTTTTTCATAGAAAGCTTTTGTTTAATTCTTATTTTCCCTTTGAGCTTGTTTAATTAAGAATTCTTGTGATAAATTTAAGACATATCATTTCCCCTACGAATTTCTGTTTAGTAACTGTCAGTATTATGAGGAGCAAACCTGCATCTCTCAACCAAAAAATGAACTAATAATACTATGTAAATTCAATGCCCTTTTTTTTTGGTATCAAATAATTTAAGTGTGTGTGTATCCTTTTTAAAAATTTTAATAGCTAGAACTAAAATATATATATATATATGTGTGTGTGTGTACAATTTTATTTATTTATTTTTTTGCTCTAGCTATTAAAATCCCTATGAACTCAAATTAGCAGAAATCTTAGGAGGATATGTTTTTCCCAGTGAGAACTGGCTTGAATCGGCCATTGTTGGCAGGGTTGGTAGTAGGACAGCAGCTGCCCCTCATGTACTCCAGGTTGAGTGCTTGACTAGTAAAGAGCCACAGTGTTTCCAAAGTCAGCCGTGCATCCCGGAGTGCCTGATCCAGCTGACCACCAACACCAGTGTGCATGCTTGAGAAAGCGTCCATGCACATTTTTGCCTAGAAAAACGTATGTCATGACTCTTCCAGTAACCCAGTAGTAGTTCCTTGTGGTGTTCATTAAGTTTCAGTCATCTTCATTATCCCACTAGCCTTATAACAGAATATTGTTCCTACCTTTTGGTACAAAAAAAAAGTATTTTACATGTTAACGATTGGGTGGATTTAATAATGGGATTCTTCTTGCATTTAAAGTGGCTAAGGAATCCTGTTAAAGAAAGGGCATTCACTTGACTGATATATGAGAGGACTGACCCTTCTCAACACTTTGAGCAGACTGATACATTCATTACACATACACCCTCGGTGAACTCTCTAGATTCTTGTTTTCACTAGTTTTACCTTTGCAGTTGCTCCTACGACTGTCTACAGTCAGACAGCGGACTGGAGGACAGAGACTGCCACTGGGTAGCAGTGGCACGGTGTTATAAATGGGGACACCAAGGCACAGTGAGATAAGGCCTTGCAGTTAGCTTCGCGGTACCATTACCATCACCAAGTGGCCTTAAAAACAGGGATTGAAGAGAACTGGAAAGAAAGATAGAGGTTTATATGACTATGACTACCACTTGAGGAAAGCCAAATAATATTCGTAGTTGTTATTGCTGTTTTAATTCACAGTGAAAATAGCTGCACAGAGACATACTAACATTTAAGCTATCTCTATTTTGGAGACTACAAGTGGGAAAATGCGTACTGCTGCTTAGCCAACAAACTGTTTTTGTGGCATGTTTGAGGAATCGCCCACAGACAGCTTTCTAGTTTTTCCTCCTAATACTGGAGCATGGCTGGTATCCCTAAAGCTGGCAGCAGTGCAGCCTGGTCTGGGCATGTCCGCTTGTTGGCCAGTTGGACCATGCTCTCAGAGTAATTTGGGGCTTTTAATTTTCTTCTGTAGATAAGACTTCCTCCCATTACTAGCTGGCTAGCTGGATTTTTCTTTTTTTTTCTCCCCCTTTGGAAATTCTATACTAGGTCATAAGTTATTTTTAACTGCTTTATTTCCTAACCTGTTCTGGGTTAATATTTTGTGATAGTAGGATCAGCAGATGGTGTAATGGTTACGCCACTGGATTCCCACATAGTCAGTCGACTATGGTTCAAGTCCCAGATCCAGCAGCTTAAAAAAGCTCACACCGGGGCCGGCAGGTGGCTAAGGGCGCTGGACTCCCATATGGCCAACCACAGTTCAAATCCAGACCTGGCAGCTTGCTTTCTCACTTTCCCTCTTCTCTCTCTTGTCAAATTAAATAAATAAATAAATAATTCTTGAAAAAGAAAAACAACTCACACCGGGTACATGTGTTTGTGTTCTCAAAATCCTGAAGAGAACGGAGGAGAAAGGATTGCAGTATGGCCTATATAAAGAGAGAGAGAGAGTAATCTATCCAAATGGCTATAGAAACCACATGGGCATTTTGGGACAAATGGTACCGTGAGTACCACAGTAAATCCCTTCTAAATTATATTCTAGTTAGTTCTGCCCCAGGAGAAATTAATGTGCACAGTGGGCAGTCTCCAACAGTCAGCAGACTGCATGGCTCTGGTCTTCATGGGAGACTTAAGGTCAGAGAGAAGATGACAGCATGAGGGGTGGTTTTGGTAGAGACTCAATGTGCACAGAAGGCAGTCTCCAACACAGTCAGCAGACTGCATGGCTCTGGTCTTCATGGGTGCCTTAAGGTCAGAGAGAAGATGACAGCATGAGGGGCGGTTTTGGTAGAGACTCAAACCTAATGACTTCTCAGTAGTTGCATGTAGATACTGATAAAAGCTGAACCTACAGTTTAGAAAAATACAATTTTCATTAATGTCCACATATATTTTGTGCATTTCTTTTCTGTTTCTGTAGCTTAGCTTTCCACAGAAATTTATAGCACCAGAAGTAACACCAGGCAGTGTGCCTAGACATCTGTCTTGTAAAATACCGTTATTACCTCAGTGTCTGGCTATATTCACGGAACACAAGAGCATTGGGCCATCTCTTCCATTTCTCTCTCTGAAGTTCAGTTGGTTCTAACTGAACTGATGGGGCTTGCTCTTTGAAAAGAAGGCACCAGTCCTGACTCAGGGCAAGCAAATGTCAGAATCTGAACTTGGAAGTTTAGAGAATGACTTTGTGAAACTATAGGATAATTCTGGTTCAAGTAACAATGCTTTACAGCTAATGTCTTTCCTCTGGCTAGCAATAATAGCAATAGTTGGAAAGAATGCCTGAGTTAGCAACTCAAAAGATCCCACTAGTGGGTTAGCTGACCCAGAGCAGAGCGTGCTGAAGCTTTACTCTGACTGCCCTGAAGCATTCAGCATTCACACACAAATTTATAGTTTGCAGTGGACATGGACTTAGTTTGACATAACACTGAGGAAGCTGTAATGTTTCATATAGAAAAATGCTAGACACTTGATAAACGTTACTCATCAAATGGAATGAAATTGAGCTAGTCAGAAAAGTCCTAGCTTCAAGCAAGCATCCGAAGCATAGGCAAATTATTATAGTTACCTCCTTAACATGGGATTTTGATACCCTAGTTTTAATATGTTCTGCAAACTAAATGTGACTCAAGAAATAAAGGACACTAAACCAAAAGTTTGAAATTATGAAAAATTTAGGCCAAAGAGATAAAATAAAAACAGCTGTTGGGAATGAAAAATGGCTGTAGGAATTTAGTTACAAGTACTTCACAAAAACATTTTCATCACATTTACATAATGTAGCGTTGCAATACAAAGCTGGCTGCTGGCCAGACCAAGCAAGTTTTCTTATCATCTAACAAAAATAATTTAGATACATTTCTGTGCATGGAATTGTCATATATGTTTCCATTTTTGATACAAAACATAGAAAAAAAAAACCATTGGCACATCATATAGTGATAAGTCCTTTTTGTCTTCCCAGGTACCATTTCCAAGAGTTCTTCATTCCAATTTTCATTTGAAAAAAAAGTAATTAGCTGCTAATTCAATTAATTCTGTCTCTGTTTATACCTTTTAAAAATGCAGCATGAAATACAGAGAAAGAAAAACTCAGGTATTTTGTTTCCTAAGTTTCTAATATTTTAATATATAGAGAAGGGTTAGCTGGTAAGAGAAAAAGGAAAATCTCAATTCTGACTTTATGTGGATCACGGAGTTGTGAAAAGAGCTGTATAAAAATATGCACTTGTGCTTTAGAAGCTTTTAGCATACAATTAATAGCTGAAAAGAGTATTTACTGCTTCCCCATATGCCTATGTTCTGCTATATTTACACATCTTGTGATATATATATATTTTTTTACATCATTAAAGCAAATGGCATGGTCTCAAATATAGATAAGTTAAAAATATTGGACCCTTGAAACCTCCCCACCCCCTCCCCAAATACATACGTTTAGGTGGTGCACGGCACAACATACTCCATGGGCTCACACCCAGAAAATTTAGAGTCTTTTAATAAAAATTTTAAACAGCACATGTATATAAATTTTTCTCTTTTTTTTTAAAAAAAAGCTTGTCCAAGGGCATTCGGATTTAATGGCTTTTCTGTAATACTCAGTATGGTGCCTTGTGGCTGCCTCTGTGAACCAGAAATAAGGGAGCTCATGGATTCCCCCAAAACAAGCCACTCCATCCCCCATCACGGATGGCTTTTTGTTAAGATGAACCCTTTTTACAGGAACGAGGGCTGCACAGGCTGCTGATTCCAGGCGAGAGTGGGCACTCCCAGGCCAAAGCTGTGTTCTAATTTGGGTGTCACACCTGAACCAGAAGAACCACCTAGCCACTGAGGCCGTGACACTAACTAGTTTATCAGTAATTTGGTCCTAGTTGTTTTGCTCACTTTATGTAGTGGTTTCCTTAGATATACCTGTGAGATAAGCATGTTATGAGGCCTTCAGGTTGACGCTGTTGACGAAAGTCATCAAGCTAAACAGGGACAGTAAGAGATGAGCTGAACACCGGCTTAGCTACGTGGTCACCGTCCAGAGGCATGGGCTCACAGGCACCCAGGCTTTGCTTCTTGTGCCCTGTGAGTTACAGTGAGTCACCTCCGTGGTTTGACAGGGGCATACAGGGTGACAGCAGAGCAAAGGAGTTGGCCAAGCATTTGTTCTGTCATTGAGTGATTGTGCAAAGGAACTTACATTTTTTCTTCATGGGATGTAACTTTCTAAAAATGAAATTTGGAGACTTGAATAATTCAGGGTCAAATATTAGACATTAGCTCCTAACCGACACCTGTCCTTTTCGTTATAAAGGAAAGCCTCTTGTTTATACTGCTGTGGTTCACAGTGCCCTTTGTATCAAGAGGGCCCCCTCTCTGGCTTGGCTTCAGCTGTCCGACGGAAGCCTCAGACTTTTGCACTTTTGGTCGTCTAACGTCTTCCAGTGCTTGTAGTTGTTGGCCAAATGTTGCATCAGGGCTGGCAGATGTGCAAAGGCTGCAAGGACATGAAAGAAGAGAAAGAAACGGGTTGAATTAGATTCCAGGAACATGCGTAAGGCTGGGGCTATCTGGGATCAGAGCTGGAGTAGAGGCACACTGGGCTAGGCCTCAGGCTGCAAGTGATCACCCTGCACGAGAAGGACAAGGCAGGAAACACTAGTTTCTGAAAGACAAGGTTATTCCTCTTAATTAAAAATGGAAAAGCCGTTTATCAGTGACAGTATCGAAACGACCTAGGATTCAGAGTAGACTCAGTACATTTTACATTCTCTCTTGACTTTCCTCCAGTGACTGACTCAAACTGCTGTAAGCTTTGGAATCTGTCCTTTGAAGATGTGGAGACTCGTTTATTCAGTCACCAGAGTCCACTGAGTCTTCGGTGCACAGGGTTTTGTGCCAGGTGCTGGGGATGCGGAAGGTACAGCAGCACTCTGCCCCACCTGGCCGCAAATGGCTGACAGCTCTTTTCTTTCCCTCCCTCCCTCTCTTCCCGCCTTTCTCAATTGCCAGAGGGCACATGCACTCTCCAGAGAAAGACAGGAGATAGGGAGAAGGCACTTCCCAAAGGAGCGTGGTCATGCCACAATTCCTTCTCCATATTTTCCATACTGTTGGGATTTGGGGCCTACGTGCACACATGCCTGATGTGTTTCTCAAGCCCCCCGGGGCCAAGATTCAAACTGCAGTTGCCTATGTGGGATCCTGGCTCCCTTAACCACTAGGCCACGGGGCTAGTCATAACTTTTTAAATTATATTTCATTTACTCGTAGGCCCAGCCTATGTCATCGAATGTAATCATCATACAGTACAACAAAATGTTCTTTTGTGGGTGATAAAACAGTAGCTGTCTCACCATCCCAAGCATCAAACATGTCTGTTATGAAGTAGTCGATGAAGGAGATCTGGGACTTGGGGATACTGCAGGTGTTCCGGTCAAATACTGGCATCACCACAGGTAGCCCTTGCCTCTTCTCTTCATCAGTCTGTAAGAAAAACCACCACACAGGGCCATAGGGCACATGAGCAGCTTCCACAGTAGCATCTGATTTCTCAGAACCAATGAGCACTCATCCTGCGTTAGCTATGAAGACAGAGGCTCCGTGGACCCTGCGACTTACGTGAGCCAGCTGCCAGTGGGGCCTCAGGGCTGAACTCACTTTGACTCTCAGGTCTTGTGCTTTTATATGCTAGTCTGCCCCTCCTCCTGAAGTACTTGGTTCAAGGAACACAGTGCCTTTTCTGTGATCTGTTTTCAGTGTGGCAAGGTCAAAACTATTGTCACCTATATCAGTACTACTGATCGCATTTACACTGCGGGTACAGAAGCAGTGCTGGTCAGAGCTGCGGGCACCTCAGCATGAATCAAGGAGCCGGCACCAAACTGTCACTGTATTACTCGCTGCTGTGTGTTTGTAGGTTTAAGTTAAACAAGTAAGAATGACCTTTGGAGCAGTAAGAATGATTAGCTTTGTGGAGTGTCGACCGTTGGGTAGACGTCTTTCCAACGTCCTGTGTGACAAAGTGGGAAGTACGCCTTAAGCACGGTGCTGCCTGCCAGCCTCGGACGGGCATCGTGAAGAAGCCCTTCTAGTGAGTCGAACTAGCCGCTTCTCCCATGGAGCGCAGACTTCACCGGAAACAGTCACTGACGGCCAAACTCCAGAGGCTGAGCTTTGGAGCAGAGATCTGAGCAGTGTGGACATTAAAGTGTATGTGCAAGTGTACGGCGTCAGGTCACCGAGCTAGACCTGAACATCCACATGGCCTGGTGGAGAACTGAGCCAGAGGCCTCCAGTGTAACTTTGGATTTTCAGTCACACTGACTGGTGAACATCAGAACATTCCTTTCTGAGGCGAGGATACCTAAACAGGAAGCTACGTCAAAGGACTTAAGAGTGATCCTTTCCCATTCTCCATTCTCTTGGAGAACAACTGGAGAAGGACTCAGTCCCCTGTAGGACCTGAGAGGCCTATTCATGGCCTCCTGGCAACTTTGGGCTCAGCTTGCTTGCTGCAGGTTAGTTGGTCAAATGGTCTTAAAATATCCAGTGGTATTCAAGTAGTTTGGTCCTGCCTTCCTTTTCTGTCTGGCAAGCTCAGAAGTGCCTGTCCTCCTTTAATCCAGGGGCTTTCTTCCCACCCTTGAAGGGGCAGTTAATGTACTGGGACCTCTGTTGGCCATGCCCCCCTCCAGCTATTCTTTTTTTTTGGGGGGGGGAGAGGCTTTTGCTATAGAGCACATGCGCTCACCAGACAGAGAGAGTCAGAGAGACAGAAAACGAGAAACCCCCCAGGGGGGATGGCCACACCATAATCCCTTCTCCTCCATTCTCCTCTCGGGATCTTGGGCACACACGCACACGCGCCCGGCGTGAGTTTTAAGCCACCGGGTCCAGGATGTGAACTGCGGTCGACTACATGGGAGTCCAGCGACATAGCCATTACACTAACTGCTAGTCCCTTTATCTATTTATTTTAATGTGACCAGAGAGTGACAGAGAAAGAGAGAGGGAAAGTAAGAAAGCAAGTCACCAGGTCTGGAACTCGAACCATGGTCAGCCATGTGGGAGTCCAGTGCCTTTGACCACCATGCCAGCCCCACAAATGGCATTTTGCAGTCTACTGCTTTTTGGGTTTTTCCCCTTTAACTTCTCTTTACATTGCCATTATTCAAGTAAACCACATATCGCTGCTCTCCTGATGCAAAATTTCTAATTTCCCTTCTCATTAATTCCAGAGAGTCTTAGTTTCTAATTCTGCATTTCTAAATCTTAAAAAAAAAAACCCAACAGCTTGAACATCACTTTTATCTAGAGACAAATCTTTCTGTAGCACTGCCCATGTACTTCACTGTAGACACACTTTTCACTTCTCACCCACATGCGAGACTGTCGTATGTTCACATCTCTCCCCTGCTGGGTGGGGAGCTCCCTGTGGCTGCCATGTGTCTTACTCATGTCTGTGTTCCCATAATGCATCACAGAGGCACTTGGTCATAGCCTATAAATGAAGGAATTCCCAGTTTTTGTGGAAGTTCAGGATTCACCAATTTGAAGATGAAAAGTGACTTCTCAAAGCTCAGTTTATTCCCCTTCTGCTAGAGAGGCCTTGGTTAGTGACCAGCCATATCGCCCAGTCCCTGAGGGGATGGTAGGTGTGCTCCAGGCAGAAGGGAACCCTTTCCTTTCAGGGAGAAGTAGTTCACCGACTGATAAAAAGTTACTGGGTGGGAGAGTTCTGTGACCCAGGCTTCCCATAGGGAAGGGGAGCTTCCCCAGAGGCAGCGCACCTGAGCAAAGTACTCCTCGGAGATCCTCCCGGCCCACTCGATGCACAGGTCCAGGGGGCGGCATGGGTTGGCCACGTCAGCACACTTAATCATCATGCGCTTGATCAGGATTTGGTTTTCTAGAAAGTTCTTCCCAGGAGGGTTGCATTCACAGTCACTGCCTTCAGTCTGGAAGACATGGTCAGATCAGGGTTGGGTCAAAAAGATGGGGGAAGCCCACAAGAGCCGACTCTCCAGGGTTAGATGGTGGTCTCCAGACACATGTAGGTATGATTCGGACTCAGCAAAGGGATTTCCTCCCCTTTTAGGAGGACATGTTCTTTAAAAAACAAAGCCAAACTCAAGCAGTACAAGCCTAGGGTTTAAAAAGGCAAAAGTCGCTATCATAACCCATTCACCCCTCACTTCCATCCTGCTCTTTAGACGTAACCTCTACAAGCAGTTCTGTTTCTGCTCTGAACAATTTGGAGTGTAACCTTTTTTTTTTGTTTGTTTTTTGAGAGTTTTTTACTATAGGGTGCGTGTGCTTGCCGGAAGAGACAGAGAGACAGAAAGTGAGAAATCACCCTCCAGGGGGGATGGCCATGCTGCAGTCCCTTCTTTTCCATTCTCCTCTCGGGATCTTGGGCATGCATGCACACGCGCCCGGCGTGAGTTTAAGCCACCGGGTCCAGGACTCGAACCTCAGTCGACTACATGGGAGTTCAGTGACATAGCCATTATGCTAACTGCTGGTCCCATGTAGTGTAATCTTAAAGGAGGGCTCGTCTCCAGTTTTTTCAGAAAACGTGTAAAAGCAGAGCTGTCAGATTCTGTAACGAAAGGTGGGGAACTGGCATATCCAAGGGACCCTCTAAGTTCTCCTCATGCGTTTCTAGCTAGTGTCAGAGAACCCATCAGTTCTCTCCTAGGGCTCGGCCCCTCCTACTCCTGGCTTCCTCCCACTGTTTCTCGTAAGGCACATGTCCACTGAGCTGTCCTCCCAGCTCGGTGGTGGGCTGTGTGGGCTATGTAAATTTGGAACACTCGGAGCAGGAAGTGGGCCAGGGCAACAGCAGTTATGCTCAGCCACGCTTAAAAGTCCGATTATAGCCAGCCACAGTGGCACGGTGGTAATACAGTGTTCCATGATACTGTGGCCAAGGGAGAAGGACTTCAGGTTTGCGTCCTGAGGTCTCTCTCTGCATTCTTGGGACATCTGGGTGCCCGTGACCTGGGCTGGCTGAGGCTCGGGGTAGGACTGCAGTGTGAAGACCCTGTTGGAGGTGCTTATCTCTCTTTCTCTGTCTTCCTCTCTCATGGAACAAATAAATAAGAATAAACTGCAAAGAGACTAGTTATACACTGGTACATAGCTAGTGGTGGCTGTCAGTGGTCCTGAGCCACGTGGCCAGATCTAGGAGTAGGTGTACATGAATGCAATCACAGGCCAATTATACAGAACCTGGAAGACGGTCATTCTCCATAGGCAAAGACACCATTGACTTGATTGTGTGGAAACAGTTAATTAGCCCTCCAGAGCTCTGCCAAGATGAAAAACTGGATGATGACATTGAGAGGTTTTTGATTTTATTTGAGAGGTTGTTGCTATAGGGTGCTTGCGCTCGCCAGAAAGACAGAGAGAGAGCGAGAAATCACCCCCCAGGGGAGATGGCCATGCCGCAATCCCTTCTCCTCTTGGGATCTTGGACACACGCACACACGCCTAGCATGAGTTTAAGCCACTGGGTCTGGGACTCGAACCGCGGTCGACTACATGGGAGTCCAGTGACATAGCCATTATGCTAGCTGCTGGTCCTAAGGTTTTTGTTTTGAGAGACTAGATCTATTTACTAGACCATCAAGGGGTAGAGTATGTTCTGAAGGTCGTTTTGATTACTTACTGTTGGGAGAGCACTGTTTGCTATAGTTACTGTAATAAATAGTAAATCTCAACACAGTTGCCTGGATAGACGCTCTT
>NW_006159563.1:7357595-7357814 GCF_000334495.1 Tupaia belangeri chinensis
AAACCTCTCCAAAAAAAAAAAAAAAAAAAAACAATAGAGATGTGAACTTCCTCCTTCTGTCCCAAGTTCCTAAAACCCAAAATTTAAGGATCTTAAGGTGGGGCCAATGTACATCAATAAATTTAAAAAAGGAAAAATGACTTAGGCTTTTGTTTTCTAGTCACTGCCAGTTTTACTACAGTCTTTAGGCAGCGGTACGATTTTAATATGAATCAGCAG
>NW_006159563.1:7357834-7369249 GCF_000334495.1 Tupaia belangeri chinensis
AACTTTGAGGCCTCCCAAGAGCTCAAAGAACAGAATGAGGAAGGGCTTTGGATCCCCTAAAAACCATGGTGTCTGCCAGCCTCTGCTGGGCTGCAGGCTTCTCCCGTCATATTCTCTGGGCCTTGTGCTTTTTGTCACTGGCTCTCTCTCTCGGGGCCTTTCAAGGAACTCGGAGTTGCTGTGGACACTGTCAGCCTAGTTTCATCCCCAACGAACACAGGTGGCAAGTGCCTTACCCCTTTGCCAACTCCAAGCAAATAACCACCTCTCCTTCAAGAGGGAGAGGAAAAGCTTCGAAGCCAGAGCAGACCCTTGCTGAAACACACTCTGCCAGTAGCTCATCACAGGGGAACTGCTCACCTCGGCTGCCATCGGCTTGTTGATGCTGTTGACAAATTTGTTCACATGTTCGAAGTGTTTGGTCATCTCTGTTGCCAAAACCATGTCAATAATAGCCTGGCGCAGTGTTCGATAATGGTTCCTAAAATAACCAGAAGACAAGGGGCCTTGTTCACAACCTGTCTCAGATTAGAACTGTTCTGCTGCCTCTCACCACGCGTCCAACAACCTGTGGGGAGGCTGCAACGCAGATCCAAGCGAGAATTTACCTGCTTGTCCTTCCAGTAAGCCATGACTGGTAGACACTGTTCCATCTCCCCCAGTGAGAGCCGAACCTTCCTCGTATACTTATGGGTATTTTTTTTTTTACTAGAAAGTACCTGTCACATGGTGGGAACTTATTTTACAGTGATTCTCTTCTACCTTCCTTTGAGAACATCCAAACAGTAAGGTGGAAGGAAATGGCAGGTTCCTACAGACGCCCCAGGAGCTGTCCCTTTGCACTGATGCAGACACAGTGGTCCGTCCTGCAGAGAACTGTCAGGATTTCTTTTAATGATGTGACTGGACAAGGGTTTTCCTGTTGAGTAATTCTCTAGACTGCAACTGAGAGATACCATAACGGATGGAGCAACAGCTCTGCAGAGTAACCGTGCAACTCCTGTCATCTTTTTCTGATTTCAAGAGCCAGAATGGGGAGCTGAATAAAACTCGACTACTGCAAAGAATTCTTTTTGTGAAAAGTTTAAAAATCCGTGTTTGGTATTGTTGAAACTGAAGCTAAAGCTGGAATAACTGGTGACTGCATTTTCTAGCATTTCTGGAGACCAGAAGAACAGGTTCATGTGAACAGTGGTCCCGAGGCCTGAGGGAGCGCCGTGCCTCCCGCGCACTGGCCTCCTACAGTCTTGCAGGCAGCCTGGCAGGGCTGCGGGAAGGCACGGAGTTCTCTCTGTTCACATCTAGCCAGCTCCCAGCAGAAGAGGTGCACACCTAGGGAAGCCTGCCCAACCCTCTGTGCTCCAGGGCCTCTGCTGAGACCTCCTCATAAGATAGTATTTTAAGTGGCCCAAAACTGAGCTGGGTAAAGGCAGGAGAGGGTACATATTCCCCAAGTTACACAAAAGAAAGGCCGTCCTCCTGGGAGGGGAAACGTATCTGCTAGACTCATTAGTAACACAACTTTCACGCGGTGCGGTGTATAAAACATTTTCACGAACTCGTTGAAAGCCAAACGAAATTTTAAAACATGAAGGCAGTTTAGAAGGTAAAATTAAGTTTACGAGGGCAAGGTTACTGTTTCATCACCTGATACAGTGCTACAACTATTCTCATTTCCCTTTGCCTTTGAGATCAAGCTAAATATGTGGAGATGTTAGAGAAAACTCAATTTCCCACTCAGACTTCACAAACTCAAGCATAAGGAATCCAAGCGCAACGAACCTGTCGATATTCTTGAAAATGTTGCATTTGGTGTCCTTGACCGTGAGCTGGAAAGCCAGCGCCGTGTGGTGACTCTCCAGGACAGCGGTGTCGTTATAGAGCACAGCAAGTTCACTGCCTGCGTTGCACAGGAAAGAATTGGTCCTTCCCGGGTGATCCACGTCATGCACCGTGGCAGCGATCAGGGCTGCCACCTCATCCAAGTGATCGAGGCTTCCCTGGGACAAGAGGAAGCAGTGATGAGGATTACCACGGATTCTGGAGACCTACATCCAGCCTGCATCTGGAGGGGGGTGGGCCCGAGGGATCTGGGGCTTTCGGGACGTTCTCCTAGCCCACCGAGCCTTCTCTGGCTTCCCAGATGCTGGGAGGCCTTGGGCATGTCGCATCACCATACGATGTGTATTATCTGGAGGGAAAGGAAGTCTCAACTGCAGTTTCGGTGGAGACCTAAATTCTTTCTTGAGTTCATTCCCTCCAGCTCTGCAGGCAGGAGCCAAACCAGCCTGTCAAATTCCCTGCTGTATGGTTCTGCTGTGACTCTCCCAGACCAAACCAGCCTGTTAAACTGCCTGCTGTATGGTTCTGCTGTGACTCTCCCAGGGTGGACAAAGCAGAAAGGGGCCTTTGGTCTCGAACGTTGCTTGTTGTTCTCATCTCCTGAGGAAAGGATTTTGAAGCACGAGTAGTCAGTGGCACAGGTGTAACAGAAGCCCTCACACAATGGTAAGATGGCCTGAGTAAAGAGGATCAAGGGGGAGACGGATAATGTTACCAGGAAAACGGAGGCTAAGGGGGCTCTTACAGCTAGGGATAAAGTTCTGCTCTGGGCCAGCAGGCAGCAAAGGCAAAAGGGCAGACCTCACTAAAGCTGTCATGAAATTAACCAGCACAAGCCAGAGCTGTGGGACATACATTTCCTTGGCGCTGGGTTTGAGAAGGAGGTTATCAGATGGGCTACCGTTACATAAGAGACTACTATCATTCATTCATTCAGGGTTTATTTACTGGGTGCCTACTGGGTACCAGGTCTCATGCATCCGGCCAGAACTACCATGGTGATTTGCATGGGCTGGGTCTTTGTGCTAGTGGAGGTTTAAAATCTGGAGGAGAGGCATAAATTTCAGGACGCAAACAGAAGTCACTTACTGTGACAGGTGCCAAGCAGGAAATGTTGCATGTGGTGTCCTTGACTGTGGCACTTACTGTGGCAGTGCACACATGGACTGATCTAGCTTAGGGCAGCACTGCCCAGTGGACTTTGTGAGGGTGGAGATTGTTTACACTGGGGTTATCCAACTCAGCGACCCCTGGCCACATGTAGCTACTGGACACGGGCAGTGTGGCCAGGGTAGTTGAGGAACTAAGTTTTTCATTTTCATTTTAATGGGCATGTGTAGCTAATGGACAGGAGGGGTCCTGAAGTTGGTCGGGGATAGCTTCTCAAGGAGGTGATGTTTATGCCGAAGCCTGAAGGATACATGGGAATTAGCCAGGCAAACAATGGCAAAGGAGAGAATTCCAGGCAGCCAGAAGAGCCTCCATGAAGCCCCTGAGGACAAACACACCTAAAGAGCGTCCCTGTGTCTGGAGGACAGTGCGTGAGGGGAAGTGGTTTCCGCGATGAGGCTGGAAGGTGGGTGGCATGTTTGGTGCTCCCAAGTTGCTCTTGCAGGTGTGTGGGAGGAAAAACTGCTTCTTGGGTGAGGGACGGTGAATCTGAAGCTCAGCCCTGTCCTGAAACAACACTCTGGCTGACCACTGGCCTGCATAGGCTTGCGTTGGGTTAGGGTTGTAATGGCGTTCCCGAAGCTCTGTGCCCACCAGCAGGGACCATTTCCATTTCTAGTCCTGATCTGGGTAGCTGAACAGTCCTGGGTTGGCCACAGTCAACACATCCAGGTTTCCTGAGCTTGTCTCAGCGATTTATTCTGTGGGGCCCAGGACACACAAGCACACTGGGCCCCATTTCCCTGCTGGTCAGGAGAGGCCACTGTCATCTGCAGGTGCAGCCAGCTATTTGGAAGGCCAGGACCCAGAACCGTCCAACCTGGGCTCCAGCTGCACTGATTCTAAATAGGGAAGACCAGGAGGCCCAGAGTCGGCCTCCAGCCAGTGTCCTTATGGTAGGTTCAATCCTGCTTGCAGCCACTTTATTTTTAACTCCTTCAATGAGACAGATTCAAGTAATTGGTGTAGAAAATACGAGTAGCAAATGAGGTAATAATGCCTTTTCTTCCAGCGTACACGGACTTAAACCAAAAACCCAATGAAAGGCACTGACAACGGGCTGCGTCTTGCAGTTTGGATGGGCACTAACAATGCCTGCCTGGTAAGAAAGGGCTGGAGGACAGCTGGGAAGAAGACTGGGCTGGCCACTAGCAGAGGGGAGAAGCATGCCACCCCCATGGGGGCTGGAGACTGCCCACTGAAGGAAAGCCCCACCAAACCTGCAGGGGGTACAACTCCAAACCCGAAAGCAAAGCCAGCTCTGTATAGCCATTTCCTCATTTGGTCAGCAGAAATAGATTTGGATCACACTGAAGAGGATTAGCCAGAGTGGGCTTCCAGCCTTGTGGTCCAGTATGCTATGGACTGTGCTAGGCCTGGCTAGAATTATCCTAATGTCACTATTACAGAGCAGCCTCGGGGCCAGCAGGTGGCATGGCAGTTAAGGCACTGGACTCCCACATGACTGACCATAGTGTGAATCCCAGACATGACAGCTTGCTTTCTCACTTTCCCCCTCTCTGGTACATGCCCAATAATTAATTAATATAATTTCAATTATTAATTTAATTAATTTAATATTAATTTAATAGTATTAAAATAATAAATAAAATTAATAATTTTTTTAAGTATCCTCAACCCAACCATAGATGAGCATGCCCAGGGCTGAGAGGCCCCTTTAATTCATTAGAGACCCCCTTACCCAATTCTCCAGAACTGCTGCAAGTAGAAACGCCAGGATAACCAGCGTCCCGTTTTTATGCTCTGCGTATAAGTGACTATTTATACTGAAGCAAGAACTGTTTGATAGGCAGAAACTACTTTTAAGCATTTGAGAGAGGAGAGGGCTAGAGAGAGGCCTGTGTCTTTACAACACCAGGAGGCCTGGTCAAACTGATGGCCAAAAACTCCTATCAAGATGTTTGCAAAAGAGCTGTCCACTTAACGTCCTTACTGAAACTGAGATCTTGGGCCTGCCACCCAGGCAGGTGCCCACATTCATGAGGACGAAACCCTACCTTCACTCTTCTTCTTCTAAGAAGGCGGTGGCATGCAGGACGTCCGCGGCGTGGGTGGAGTTATGGTAGGCATTGGAGGAGTGGTAGTTGGCTTCGATCACTTGGAGCCAGGCCCGAAGAGTGGTTTCAGAACAGTTTAAAAATTCACATACTCCAAACCGGGAGAAGACCTTTAAGCCCAGGTAAACCAATGGCCTGGAAAATAGGAAAGTAAACCCTGGTTCCTCGTATTCAATGGCCCAGAAACTGATTCCTTTGATGATCTGAGGGAATGGAGGCATTCTTCTCTGATCACTCCAAATGCACAGAGGGGCAAACATATGCAATCCCAGATTAGTAAGAGGCCATCTCCTCCCCACCAGGCACTCTGGAACTTAGTGCCTCCTGGGGTGATAAATCCTAATCTTTCCTTTATTCTTTTCTTTACTTTTTTTCTTTCTTTCTTTTTTTCTTTCTTTCTTTCTTTCTTTCTTTCTTTTTTTTTTTTTTTTTAAGAGAGGTTTTTGCTATAGGGTGTGTGTGCTCACTGGAAAGACAGAGAGAAACAGAAAGCAAGAAATCCCCCCCACCCCCGAAGGGTGGCCACACTGCAATCACTTCCCCTCCATTCTTTTCTTAGGATTTTGGGCATGCATGCACATGCGCCCAGTGTGCTTTAAGTGCCTGCCAGGTCTGGGACTCGAACTGCAATCGACTACATGGGAGTCCAGTGATGTAACCATTACGCCATCTGCTGGTCC
The DNA here is from genome assembly GCF_000334495.1 of Tupaia belangeri chinensis. Classification (NCBI taxonomy): domain Eukaryota; kingdom Metazoa; phylum Chordata; class Mammalia; order Scandentia; family Tupaiidae; genus Tupaia; species Tupaia belangeri. The sequence continues at coordinate 7,363,605 of NW_006159563.1, forward strand.
CAATCCCAGTTATTTCTAGGTCATTTTTGTTCATAGTCCTTCAGTGGCTCTGACAACCAAGAAAGGTTTCTGGCAGTCGCTCTTCATCTCCCCTTTCACCCAAACCCTGCATTTCCTCTGAAGACGCTATTGAGCCCAAGAACAAAGGGATGGCATGGGTGTCTCAGCAAGTCACACGGTTTAGAGCCATGTTACTTATTTACAGTTGATAACTGTTCATTTCCTGTAGAGCACCCCCTGGAAAGAAACAGCCTTCTAAAATAGAGGGCACCTTTTAGTATATAATCCCTGCCTATGGGAGGGATTCAAAGTCAAATCTATAGTGCTCTTAAAGTCACCTTGTAGGGTGGAATTTCAACAAATATGGGGCTGAAAATACTTGGACTCCTGGCTCAGCTCAAAGGGGTGACCTGAGTAGATCTGAGGACACTCAGGCTGATCCCATGTCTTACCCACGAACAGTCTCTCTCCACAGAGAACCTCATTCGGAGCCCACAGTCTCTGCCCTGTTGACACTCCAACATGGCAGGAAAGGTAGCACTCGTGCGGCCTCTCGTACACACATCTCCTTCAAGTGTCTAAGAGGCAGAAGTCTGTGCGGCCATCGACCCTCCCCTACCTGCAGCCGGGGAAGCCACATACCTTTTATGTGTAACTGCTTCCAATTCAAAGATGTTGAAGTCCCAGCTTTCCTCATTATCAAGTAATTGAGCAATACAAGGAGGGACGTCGTTGATGGTTATTGGCATCGCAAGGTGGCTATGGCTCTGGTGCACGTCTGAGCAAACACATGGAGTTGGGGGGTGGGTTAACTGTGGAATCTGGCGTGCCCCTAAGCACCTGTCATCATCTTCATGTTTGCTACTAGAAAGAAGAACTTGCACTTCCAAGGGCAAGGAGATTTTCACTTCCAGGTTCTTTCCTCACATCATTAAACTTCAAGGCCCCCATACAGAAAAATGATTCGGTTTGTCTGCTTGTCTTAAAAATGGCAAATATACAGAGATTTATGATTTTATCCTAACAGCGCTCAGAGAAGCCATTTTAATGAGAAGACCTAGTTCCAAATGTAGACCACGGAGACACTTAAATAAAACCCACTGGAAGTGACACCACGGCCCTCCCTGAGCAACAATCACAACACTGGGGATGGCGTGAATGGTGGATAGCTTGTCAGATAAGAGGGTGGATGGAGACTTACTCTTGGTAAACACATACTCGTTTCCTGACAACCTTCTCAAGCCATCCTGGAATAAAGAAAGATGCTATTAGAAGCATGCTTTAGATCCCACTACCATTATTCGCTCATGTTCTTCATTAGAGAAGTTCGAATTCTGAATAGCTGAATCAATGCGGAATTCCAAGTGGGAACAGAGCTCAAAATTAAATCTATAAGGTGGATACACTCTCCCTTCCATGGCTGTTGGTCCTGGGAAGCAGAGAATGAGGAAGAAAGTGAGCGTGACTGCCCTAGATCCCGCACCTGAGCTGTGAGTCGGCTCTGTGCTCTCGCCATCTTTCTCTTCCGGCATCTTAAAGCCATAGACGTGAATCATAGAAGTGACCTTGCTTTGGCGACATGTGGTTTTGAAGGGACTCCACTCACCCTCATAGAAATTATGCTTTTCTTATGTTCTTTGAGTTACCTTTTTTTTCTTTTTTGGAGAGGTTTTTGCTATAGGGCGTGTGCGCTTGCCAGCCAGACAGAGAGAGACAGAGAAACAGAAAGCGAGAAATCATGCCCCAGGGGGGATGGCCATGCCACAATCCCTTCTCCTCCATTCTCCTCTCGGGATCTTGGGCACACACGCACAGGCGCCCGGCGTGAGTTTTAAGCCACTGGGTCCGGGACGGGAACTGCGGTCGACTACATGGGAGTCCAGCGACATAGCCATTACGCTAACTGCTGGTCCCTTTGAATTACTTTTTGAAGAGCTGAGGACTTGAGCCACGTTTTGGTGATGATCTAATGCAAAGTCTTAAGTGTGGGTTAATTACTGGCCGATCTTTTTCCAATTGTATATTCTGTTTTGAAACATGAACATTGCTGCTAGCCTTTTAAAAAATAAGTGTCTGGGTTTGTAGTCTTTGGAAAGGCAGCTTAAGAAAGTGGGCAGAGTGGGGCCAGCAAGTGGTGCAGTGGTTAAAATGCTAGACTCCCAGGACCAGCAGATGGCGTAATGGTTACTACGTCACTGGACTCCCACGTAGTTGACCACAGTTCAAGTCCTGGATGTAGTGACTTAAAACTCACACTGGGTATGCATGCATGCCCAAAATCCTGAGAGGAGAATGGAGAAGAGATTGTAGCGTGACCATCCCCCTGGGGAGTGATTTCTCACTTTCTGTCTCTCTGTCTCTGACAAGCGAGCATGCCCTATAGCAAAAATCCCTCTCTAAAAAAAAAACAAAAAAAAAGTACTGGACTCCCACATGGGGGGCTGTGGTTTGAGTCCCAGACCTGGCAGTTTGAAAATCACACTGGCTGCTTGTGCATGAGTGCCCAGAATCCCAGGAGAATGGAGGAGAAGGGATTATGGCATAGCCATCTTCCCTGTTGGGTGATTTCTCACTTTCCCTCTCTCTCTCTCTCTCTGGTGAGCACACACACCCTATGGCAAAAACATTAAAAGAAAGAGAAAAAGAAAAGAAGAAAGAAAGAATTTACAAGTTCTGCTATTTACTGGCTCTTTAATTGGAACTAGTCCCTAAAAGTTCTTGGATCTGTTTCCTTCCCTCTACCTTCTACCCCTGAGTACCTCCTTATTTAGGCCTCTGCTTAAAAGTCATTTAGAATTGTTTAGGTGTCATCCCCAGAAAATGCATGCTAAGGTTTAAAGTAATGTTAATTAGTGAAGGGTTCCCTTAAAGTCTAGAACCTTGGGTCTTCAGGCTAGGAGCGTAATTACAGAATGTGGATAAATAGGTAAGTAACAACAGCCACAATGCCTGCCTCTAAGATGTAATGCAACAGACTTCTGTTTTGTCTTGCTGTCCCCTCTACTTCCCCAAAGCTGCATAAAAATGGTGTGGGATCCTGCACTCATTCCTCACAGCATCTGGAAGGAACCCTAAGATGGCTTGGTGGGGCAGGGTAGGAAGAAGAGCGGACACCTATTGACCAGTGCTCTGTAGAAGCAGAAGTATACACTGCAGGGGATGGGGACCAAGGCCAGCCCAGGATGGGCAGGAGAGGGAGAGGATATCACTCCAATTAGAGACAGAGAACGGACTAGAAAACCAGTTAACACTCTGCATTTGGAGGCGGGGCTGGGCTGGACCCTCGAAGTATAAAACTCATGTATGGCTCTTAGACTTGTTCTACTAAGGAATTCGTCCAACTTCAACCTCTGATAAGGAGCACACGTGAACAATTTCCATTTTCTTCACTTGCTGACAGGTGATGAATAAAGCCAAATATTACCAGATCACAGCAAAAGGCTGGGACAGGATGAATCCTTAGCAAACACCACTCTTGGCTACAATGGTGCTTCCTGGAGTGCGGCCAAGGGTGGTTACTCCTCGCCTTCCTCTGACTGAGACAGACTGATTCTTCTCTGCTTTTATCTGATTACAAATGGAACCTGGTATAGACTTTTATTTAAAGAAAGGCTTCTATAGCTAAAAGTTGGACACTACCATAGTCTAAGTATAAATTCTTCATTACATAAAGAATCTGAGGTCCAAGGAAACAGCAGTGACTCTCAAACCAAATATGTTACCCCATGCCACACTAGACCAAGGGGAAGAAGTAAACAGGCCCGCATATCCCCTGTTTTGCACATTCAGCCATCAGTCAATTGCCCATGTACTCAAACTGCAGTCCAAATTCTAAAGGACTGTCTCCTACTGCCGTGGCCGGTCAGCCTTATGGCAAGACAAGTGCAAGAATCACTTGAGTAGCACCACATGTGTAAGGCAGATTTTGATGCAGTTGCTTCTGGGTATACTGATGTTAGGCTCTGCAACTACAGGGAACACATACATATGGCAGATCTCCCCCGGAGCGCATTAACGTCGTCTCCCCTGCATTCCGCTTTCCCCGTCACTCACGGTCATGAGGCCTCCAACAAGATCACTGGTGTGGGGGTCTTCGTCTTTGGTACCCAGCTGAGGGGAGTACAGTTCCGTGGTCCGTAAAATTTCTAGAACTCTATCCAAGGCTTCCGCTACTGTGACTGGGCTGTTTTCTTGGGCGGCATTGATTATGTTTATAACCTAAGAAGGTGAAGAAAAGGAGGAGGAGTAAACTTGAGACATAAGATTATGCTTCCCAAAAGTTATACACATGCTCAGACCAAAAAAATAAAAAAAAAGCTGACATGGCTTCCTGTTCAGAGAGCTTACACAGTACAACCTTCTTCACGGAGGCTTCCCGTCCCAGGCTCCCTGCCTTGTTTCCTGCTCCAGGCCTACGTCTCCTATCCCTTTTTGCTAACCCTTCTCCTCTAGCTCTCTTTGACAGGTTGGAGTCCTTCAGATTGGTTCTGGGCCTCTCTCTTACTCTACAATCCTTCCAGAAATGACATTTTGTTTCCATGACTTTGGACACATATGATCAGCAGTCAAAGACTCAAAATCCCTCTCCCAACCCTGACCTCCAGACTTGTACATGCAACTATGACCTGACTCAGTGACTAGAATATCACAGTTTGTCTGAAACCAAACTCAAGATGCTATCCCCCTCTTCCCACAGCAAGCAAATAAACATAACCAAACCTCAAAGACAAGGGCCATTCTCTGGTTACCACACTGCAATAAAAAGCACCTCTGTCCACTTCATGTTCAAACCAAAACCCTGGGAGGCCTGGCTTCATGTGTCATTTCCCTCATGCCCCTTCCTATCCTAACACTGTCATTCCTCACCAAGTCCAGCTGGTTCTACCTGAGGTATTTCTTCAACCATTAATTTCTCCCTACCTCAACTGCTATAAACCTAACCTAGTTATCACCATTTCTTGCCTAGAATTCTTGAACTGGCAAGAAACTGGCTTCTTCTCTTGCACGCTGAGCACCTCCAGCCCAGTCTCTGCACAGTGTCTGGGTGTTCTTTTCCATAAACGCAGTCAACTTTGTCACTGCCCTCCTTCATCTCCTCAGTGGCTTTCACTGCATGTAAACGAAGATGCTCCTTATGATGGTCCAGCTGATCAGAATGAGCTGAGTCCTGCATGACCCACCATCATCTTCTCCTCTCTGCTGGCCAGGCTCCAGCCGCCTGGACTCTCAGATCCTCAATCAGGTCCTCAAATCCCTCAGTCCTCCTGCTCCCATTGTGGTGCTTTAGCTTTGCTGTTCTGACACCTGAAGTCCTCTCTCCCTCCCTTTTCCTGGCCAGTATCTTCTCGTGTGTCGAGTATGCTCTAAATATTACTTCCTATATAGAGGGGCCTTCCCTGACCACCCACTCATCCAGTCATCAGGGCCCCACTCTTATTTCCTGTCAGAGAACCCTGTTGTCTGTCTCTGTAGCACTGAACTGTCATTTACAACTGTGCATTTCTTTATGCATTATGTGTTTGTTTAATGTCTGTTTCCTCCACTGCACAGAACACCAGGATACCAGTAGAATATATCCCCAGAACACGGCCCACACTAGGTGTCCCTGACTCCAGAGTGGAGGCAGCGGCTGGCCCCCACCCTTT
>NW_006159563.1:7369618-7382880 GCF_000334495.1 Tupaia belangeri chinensis
TGTGAGGGTCCCCTACTTCTGTGGGGGGTGGGGCCGCTGCCACTCACCTTTGTGATAGGAGCCTCGATGGTCATGGAGTGGATCCTTGCCATGGATGGGTAGCGACGATTCTGTAGGCTTGGAGCTGGACAGGAGGCAAGAAAGATGCATCGGGTTTTGGTGGCTCAGCTTGATTAAGAGTAGCAAAGAAGTCCCTTCATGGTTTGGGGGTCCAATTCTCACAGAACTATGCTCCTCCCAGTAAAAGCAATGAGATCACCCATCCGTCCTTCCACAAAGGCTGACAACTCAGATTATATTTGCCTGAGCTTGGAAAGGTGATCTGACCTGGAGGTCTGGTGGCAGGAGGGCTTGACCAGTACAGGTCCATGAAGGGGAATTGCAAATATGGGATTGCAAAGCCTCATCTCAACAGCCTAATCATCCTCTGGGGCTCATTTTCCTATAAGTCACTATAGCCAAACTTGGGCAGTTCCACCACTTTGGGTTCTAAGTCACTGGCCATGTACCCCGGTAGCTATGCAGCTGGGGGGGGGAGGGGGGAGAGGCACGGTTCAGTGAGGGCAGGGCCAGAAGACTGAGCCCACTCTCAGTATGAACTGGGGCCACTCACTTCTTCTTCCTGAGCCATTAGGCTTTTAATGCCCAGAAGCCCTGGTGGTTCTAGTTCTCATTTCCAGGAACTTTCATTTAAAAATAACTTCTCTGTGTGTGTAAACAATGCTTACACATGGCTTAAAATTCAAAAGGTAGACACTATACTTTAAAAACACTGTTCTCATCAGACCTCTTCTTCTTCTTCTTCTTCTTTTTTTTTAAAGGTTTTTGCCATAAGACATGTTTGCTCACTGGAGAGAGAGAGAGAGTGAGAGGGAAATTGAGAAATCACTCCCTGGGGGGAATGGCCATGCAGCAATCCCTTCTCTTCCATTCTCCTTCTGGGATTTTGGGGCACACATGCACTCGGCATGAATTTCAGTCCGCCAGGTCCAGAATTCAAACTGTGGTTGGCCATGTGGGAGTCCAGCATCTTAACCACCACGCCACCTGCTGGTTCCTCAGGAGACCTTCTTACCCACTCCCGATGAGGCAGGCAGGAGGGGTAGAATGTCCCCTTCACAAAAGGGCTTACTCAGCCCAGCCAACATCAGCAGACCCTGCCTGCCACCCAGCCACCTTTGTGGTCTGCCCTGCTGCCGGCATAGCAACCACTGCAGTCTTCTCTACTCCACTTCATCTGTGCTGGAGAGACAAAGATCCCACCTCAAATTCTACTTCAAAAATGGAGTTAATCTAGTTCAAACTCCCTCACTGATTATCCTAGCTAAAGTATTCTGTTTATACCCCTATTCCAACTCAAAATATTTCAACCCCTATTCCTTTCTTTACATTCTTGGCCTTAGTCCTCTGCAAGCCCTGCGAGTCAGCCCTCTCCAGGTATCTCCCATCTTGTCTGGCATCATCGGTCCTTGCTACCTCAGCCACTTTCCTCATGCTCGGACTTCCCGTGTGACCTAAAGAGCTGGAGATCCTTCACTTGACCATCCTGTTCACTCTCTGAGTTACGAGCCCACAGTTCTCCTTTCTACCACGGGCAATAACCACACCCTCTGCATATTCTCAGGTGGTCTGATCCCTGCAGCATTTCACACCATGGGCGGCTCGCTCTCGACACCCTCTTGTTCTTGATTTGTACAACACTACTCACATGGCTCCAGCTCTAGCTCTGCTGGCCTCCTCCCTGGCTCCATTTCCTCTGCTTCCCTCCTCACTGAGGGTGTGTGTGTGTCTTCAGGCCTGGACTTAGACCCTCTGTTCTTTTACTATACATACACATGAGTACACACACAAAAATCACGTGCCCCTTAGAGATCTTCCTCTGTTCATGACCTCATCTGTTACCGCTAGGATTCCCAAATCCACTTCTCTAGCCCTGAGTACTAGTCTTCCATTTTAGCTTCTTAGAGATCTCCATTAAAATAAAACTTATGGGTCCAGCAGGCGGCAGGGTGGTCAAGGTAGCTGGATTCCCACATGGCCAATCATAGTTCCAGTCCTGGACCCAGTGGCTTGGAAATCACACTGGATACGCATGCATGCATACCCAAGATCTCAAGAGGAGTATGGAGGAGAAGGGATTACAGCATAGCCATCTCCTCTGGTGGGGGAGGGGGGATTTCTCACTTCTGCTCTCTCTGTATATCTCTGTCTCTCTCATTTCTGGTGAGCCCATGTGCCCCATGGCAAAACCTAAAATAAGCAAACAAAACTTACCAACTTCTCCTCAGCCCTCAATCTGCCATACTTGGAGACTTCACTATTTCTATAAATGTTTCGTAATTTCATAGGCACAAAGGAATGAAATTTCAGAATTTTTTTTTTTTACTTCTTCATTTTTTCTGCAAATCCATCTATTGGGTCATCTGAAAAGTCATGATGCATTTTTGCATAGAAAAATATGTCATAACTTCCCTGATGACCCAATGCTTACTTAGGTCTCTCTGAACTAAAAAATGTTTTGCTAATTTCTGCTTTGCAGGGCAGAAACATTTTGCTAAATTCTGCCTCATGGCTTCTCTGTGACATTTTATTAAGGGACAGCAAATACACAAAGCAGGGACACTCAGAATGGGATCTATCTTGGGAATTGCGAAGCTGGGACTCTGGTGCCCTGTCAGTAGTGCCCAAGAATGACTGTGACTAGCTACTGGAGGCTGAGTGGCGTGGGGAGTTATGTGACCCAACTCACGTTAGGTCTTCAAGGAACAAGCGTGGAGCCACGTCAAAGGGAAGACAAAGACTGTGGAAAGCATAAAAGAACTTTAAAACCCTAAAAAATGTTTAGCTTACTGAAAGAGAAAAGTCAATTTATTGGAAATATTTTTGCATAGAAAAATATGTCATAACTTCCCTGATGACCCAATGCTTACTTAGGTCTCTCTGAACTAAAAAATGTTTTGCTAATTTCTGCTTTGCAGGGCAGAAACATTTTGCTAAATTCTGCCTCATGGCTTCTCTGTGACATTTTATTAAGGGACAGCAAATACACAAAGCAGGGACACTCAGAATGGGATCTATCTTGGGAATTGCGAAGCTGGGACTCTGGTGCCCTGTCAGTAGTGCCCAAGAATGACTGTGACTAGCTACTGGAGGCTGAGTGGCGTGGGGAGTTATGTGACCCAACTCACGTTAGGTCTTCAAGGAACAAGCGTGGAGCCACGTCAAAGGGAAGACAAAGACTGTGGAAAGCATAAAAGAACTTTAAAACCCTAAAAAATGTTTAGCTTACTGAAAGAGAAAAGTCAATTTATTGGAAATCTTTTTTTTTTTTTTATAAAGAGAAATTTTTGCTATAGGGTGCATGTGCTTGCCAGAGAGACAGGAAGTGAGAAATCACTCCCCAGGAGGGATGGCCATGCCACAATCCACTCTCCTCTTAGGATCTTGGGCACACACACACACGTGCCTGGAGTGAGTTTTAAGTCACTGGGTCCAGGACTCAAACCACGGTCGACTACATGGGAGTCCAGCGATGTAATCATTACACCATCTTCTGGTCCCCAATTTATTTGAAATCTTACTTGAGATTTAGGTACTGTGAACTCTTGATCATATTCCTCTGTCATTTTCTACATCTTACAAAGGTTAAAGAAATATAAAATCTTACCGTCACTGCCTCGAGAAGATATCGATTTCACATCAATGGATTCTTTCCTCCTGTTCTTGTATCTGAATGAATGAGGCTCTAAGGATTTCAGATTAGAAATGGAGGGTGATTACTTTTCAGAGTGTTTACAGATGAAGTTCAGACACATTTTTTTCCTTATTATACAAGAAAAACAAGGTTTACTTTTTTTTTTTTGGTAGAGGTTTCTGCCTTAGGGTGTGGATGCTCACCAGGAGAAGAGAGAGAGACAGAGACAAGAGAGAACATGAGAAATCACCCGTTGGGAGGATGGCCACACTGCAATCCCCTGTCCTCCATTCTTTCCCTGGGATCTTGGGCATGCACACACACACGCCCAAATGTGAGTTTCAAGCCACCAGGTCCAGGACTTGAACCACATTTGGTCATGTGAGAGTCCAGTGATGTAATCATCTACTGGCCCCCACAAGGTTACTTTTTAAGCACTACAAAATAATTTTATGGGGCTGGCTCCATAGCCTGGTGGTTAAAAGAAGCCAGATCCCCCATGACAGACCATGATTTGAATCTTGGTCCTGCCTGGCTTGAAGAACACACCAACATGTGTGCATGTGTGTCTGAAATCCTGACAGGAGAGAGAAACAGAGTAGAAAGGACTACAGCGTGACCCTTCCCCATGGAGGATGCCTTCTCCCTTTTTCTCTGTTTTGCTCTTAAAAGTACATGTGCCCTTCGGCAACTAAAGAAAAAAAAAGTAGTACACCACTCTCTTCAAAACATCAAGACACACAGTCACCAGCCGTGTGAACAGTACGATGCTTTTCTCTGGGGTCACCACATTACATCGCAGGAAGGGAGTGTATTAGCAGGAGTTAGTTAGTTCCATGTATACAATATCATGTTGAAAACAAATATTAAGAATTGGGGGAATTTGGGAGGGGAGTTAATCCTGATTTGAAGGACAATACCTATACCTAGATAGGAAAGCTCCATGGGGAGATTTAAAAAAACTGGGGGGGGGGGGGGAGAGTCCTTCAAAAAGTTCATAAAAAATGTATATTATGAAGAAGAAAAAACTTTTTGTGGGTTTCCAATTTTTTAGCACTAAAATAAGCTCCTTTAATTTTTGTTTCATGATTTTGTTTTTCAGAGAGATTTTGCTATAGGGTGCATGCCTGCGCTTGCCAGAGAGATAAAGAGAGACAGCGAGAGATCACTCGTGGGGGCATGGCCATGCTGCAACCCTTTCTCCTCCATTCTCCTGTCAGGATTTTGGGCACACGCACGCATGCCCAGTGTGAGTTTTAAGCTGCTGAGTCCAGGACGCAAACGACGGTCAAATATGTGGGAGTCCAGCAACGTAACCATTACACCATCTGCTGGTCCTGTTTCATGAATCTTTAACTTTTCTGCTGTCAGAGGGTGTATGCATTCACTGGAGAGAGAGGAGATGGAGAGAAAGAAGCACCACCCATGGGGCACGGTCACACCACAGTCTGTCTCCATTTCTCCACCCGGTCAGGATTTGGGGCATGCATGTGCATGTACCAGGTGTGCTTTTCAAGTCACCTGGGCCAGGACACAAACTACAGTCAGCCAAGAGGGATTCAGCTCCTACACAGGGCACTTACCCACCCACTACAGGCTGGCCCTTCATGAACTTGGTGACACCCCCTAGCATACTGCTGTTGAAATCCACAGAGATTTTGAATGATCCGAGAAAGCAATCTGAACCAATTTCAGGCACCTCTGAAGAGTTAAAGATTTAATATTAAATTTAAGATGAAAGAATCAAGAATTTCTCAAAATGTAGTTTCTAAATGAAACTAAAAGTAGAAAGATTAGTTTCAAACCTGTGGTCCAGGCTGGCTGGTTGGATTCTAATCATTTGTTAGAAATTATTCCAAGAAGAGGCCAAGTGGTGGGGTAGTGGTAATGCAACTGTCCCCAGGGGAAAGGTCCTGGGTTTGTGTCATGGGCCCTCCCTGTGCACCCGAGGCACAGGTACACATCCATGATACAAGCTTCTGAGAATAGTGGGTCGGGGGATTGTGGCATAAAGACTCTGCGTGAGTGCCTCTCTCTCTCATGGAAGAAATAAGTAAACAAACTTTTTAAAATTACTTAAAACAGGTAATTTATTCTTCCTGATTTTACCACAGTTAAAATGAACAGACTTTACGGAAATAGAAATGATTAAAATTTGGAGGAATTGGGGCCAGCAGGTGGCATAGCAGTTAAGACAGTATACTCCCATATGGCCCTCCATTTTGTGGATGAGGAAACCAAGGGTCAGATGGTCTCACCCAAGGACTGAGATGAGTGAATGGTGAACTCAACAAGAACTTAGTACTCTGCCTCCTGGCTCAAGGGAAATGTGCCATCCACACTTTCTAACTGTATAGTCACCAATTACTACAGAGGGGGGATTGAACATGGCTCGCCAACCATATTCTTGCCTGTGTCTCATCCAATCTGTATCTTCCCTAGACTTTCGGGCCATTCTCTATTTTATTTATTTTTTATTTATTTATTTTAGTTTTTATGCCATAGGGCACATGCACTTGCTAGAGAGAGACAGAGACAGGGAAAGTGAGAGATCACCCCCAGGGAAGATGACCACTCTGCAATCCCTTCTCCTCCATTCTCCTCTAGGAATTTTGGGGACACATGCACACATACCCAGTATGATTTTTAAGTCACTGGGTCCAGGACTCGAACCTCAGTCAGCCATGTGGAAATTCAATTTCTTAACCACCATGCCACCTACTAGCCCCGGGACACTCTCTATTTTAAGATTATCTGCTCTGAATAGTCTCTAGTCAAAAAAGAAAACCAAGATGGGGATTCAGTAGGCATTCTGCCATGAATGAAGATGCAAGGCATTTTAAAAGGATTCCTGCTTTTCTTCTGACTCTCCAACCTTTCTATGGTAATCCTTGGATCTTACCAACAACCCACATTCTGGGTGGTGAATGTCAGTCTAGACATTGCCTGAACGATTTATAGACTTGAGCCCACCAACGCCTCCTCAGTATACTAGAGGAAAACTGAAGTAGTCTCACCTGTTTGTGAATTGTCTCCCGAATCACGATGAATCTTGTGAATCTAAAGTCATTCAGAAATTTAGCAAAACAAGAGAAAGAGAATTTTAAATATACTATTTACTTAACTTATCAAATAATTTAGTTAAAAAAGCTCTGAAGGCTTCAAGAAAGCAAGAAGTTGCACAGATAACACAGACAGATGAAAGATGAACACCGAGTAATACTTCTACAATGTCTACTTCTGGGCACATTTAGGGTGGCTGGGCCTGTGCAGGCAGGGACCCCAGGGACGTCCCTCCTAAGCAGGACATTTCGATCTCAAGTCAGCTAGTCTCATTTTGACAGACTGAAAACATACCGAAAGACAAAAATATACAGCCTGTTTATGTTTTGGATACGTTATGTTTCTGTAATCCAAAAGTAACCTGAATTTAAGCTTGGGATTTAAGACTCTTCCTTAAAAGTTCTTTAAATGCTCATCTGCTATAGACAGTTGATTTATAAAATGTGTCTTCATAATGTGATCTGAACTTTAAATGCAATTTGGCACTCATTTCTTTCTCATTATCAATTTTTTTTGTGCTAGTGATTTTTACTAATGTTCAATAAAGATCTGTCAAATGATGAAATGAAGTCATGAACACTCGAAATAATAAATGAGCTTTCTTTGGCATTTTTCATTTCTTGCATTTATAACTGACCAGAACCGTCAGCGGGGCCCAATCTGCCTGTTTACAGGGGCTCAGACCAGTAAGGCTGGCAGTCACTCAATGAAGGGGTGGGTTAACCTGAAAACCAAGGCATGGGCGTGTGCAGGACTGCAGTGAAGGCAGAGCAGTGCGGCTTAGCAACATCGACTGCCATCGCCAGAAATTCCCTATGTATCAGATAAAGGCAAATGCTCTGCTGTGACTGAACCATTGAAAAATAATTATGGAGAGCCAGCAGGTGGCATTGAGGTGAAGGCACTGGATCCTACATAGCCAACTACGTGACTGTGTGGTTCGAGTCCCAAACCCAGTGGCTTAAAAATTACACTGGGCGCATGTGCATGCATGTTTAAAATCCCAAGAGGAGAATGGAGAAGGGATCCCATGTGGCATGGCCATCCGCCCTGGGGGGGTGAGTTCTCACTTTCCCTCTCTCTGGAGAGCGCACACACCCTACAGCAAAACAAAGAAAAAAAATCATGTAAAAGTGAAGAGTTAAGATCGGGTTTTCTTCAATCCCTTCCTCTTAGTCCATCCCACGTGACTGCAGAAACAATTGCATGACCAACCTTTGTGGTATCTTGGTTATAACATGACTAAGGGCTATGACTCATTTATCCTATAATTATGGGACCTTTTCATTTCATTTTTTTTTTCCTGTGAACAATGGTTTTGTTTTCCTTTGGGGATAAAGACCATTCACTAAAAAAAAGACTGCGCTCAATGTGCATTTTTTACACTGTACCAAATGAATAAAACTTTTGCCTGGCAAATTATTTTCTCAGTCAGTGTTAGCTAAAGAAAAAGCGATTTTTTTTTTTGAGAGGTTTTTGCAATAGGGTGCATGTGCTCACCAGACAGAGAGAGACAGAGAGACAGAAAGCAAGAAATCACCCCCCAGGGGGGTGGCCACACTGCAATCCCTTCTCCTCCATTTTCCTCTCGGGATCTTGGGCATGCACACACACGCGCCCAGTGTGAATTTAAGCCAGTGGGTCCGGGATGTGAACCGTGGTCGACTACACGGGAATCTAGCGACATAGCCATTATGCCAACTGCTGGTCCCAAGAACAAGGGATCTTTAAATGCTTAGTTTTCTAAGTCAGAATATCTCTCTCTTTCAGGAGCAAAGTCTCACGATACGCCACATTATAGAAAAACTCTCCTCTCATCAGCCATTGGGCCCCACGGGCCAGCTGCTTGAGTCACAGAGACCCTGAAACTTCAGGGCGGGCTTTGCAACCTGCCTACAGTAGAGTGGAGGAAGCACCAGGCTGGTGGTGCATGGCTGACCCTGCTTTGCAGTGGAGATGGGCCCAGCCCCCAAGAGGGAGATGAAGGGATAGGAGTGGGGGTCCCAGGTGCTAGTTCCATCCACAGAGGTGGCTCTGGCCCAGCTTCCTCCACATATGATGTTGCATCTGGCCCTTCTTAAGCTGGACACACTGCCCTGGATGGTCTCCTCTTCCTCCGGTGGGCTGTCTTGGTGCCCCTGACAGAGCAGGGGGGTTCTCGCTTTGCAAGCACAGACTTTTCTGGGCAGCACCGGCATCTGCTCCCAAATCCTATTCGCTGACTCTCCTTCCTGTTGCGCTGTGGCAAGAGCAGTGGGAAGACCACTGTCTTCTCTGTCCCACACCAGCCGCTAGATTTTTCCTGAAGCTTTCCAACTCGGAAGGGCTGTGTTTCTTTAGAATACTCCACATTACAACTAAAGATTCACTTGGATGGCAAAATTCTCTTAGAATTTTCTTCCAAAGGTCTAAATCCGCCAATCATTTATAACTTGGAGGAATGATTCCCCTAAAATTATTTTCCTCATAAAACTTGGTCGAGCTCACTGATAAAATAAATCGGTTAATGAGCAGTTAGTTCTGCGGTTTGGGGTCCCCCATGGCGGGCAGCCAGGGGAGGCTCCGGGGCTGGTGGCCTGTGGAAGGAAAAGGGATAAACTTCGCCTGTGACAACAGCATCCATCGCTTCCATGTTTCGTACGTGCTGGAAGTTTTACCCTTGCACTTAGTCATTAGCACAGCCTCGCAAGGGAGGAAGCAGCGTCGTTCCTTTCTGGAAACAGGGAAGCTGCAGCGCAGAGAAGTCCAGTGACTTGCCTAGACCACACAGAGCCCAGTTTCAAACCGTGGTTCCCTCCAACGTCAAAATATCACTCCTTGTCCCTCTGCTCTCTATGGGGAGGCCCAGAGAGAAGTCCCAGCCCAAGCTCGTTACACTAGAGTCTAAGGAAATATTCTCTGAATCAGTGCAGAACACCTATTTGAAATATTTTTCTTGAAATTTGGGGGAAGAGTTGAATTTTATTTATCAAAAGGTTCTGCCACAGCTGTGCCCAAACAAAGGAAAGAGATCTGAATTCAATGTCACTAGGCTAATCTCAGTAGTGTGGTGCCCATTTTTTCTTTTGTGAAAGCATAAAATGTAGAATATTATCGTGAAGAGTGAAGACTGGGAACTTCGGCCACGTGGGAACCTGGAGGGTCTCAAGCTACCATCTCTCCATGTGAATATTGGTGTGCTTGACTGAGAAGCTTTGCCAGAGCTCAGAGCTCAGAGTTCTTAGCAAGTCTGGGAGGTTTACACCTTGTTTTTCAGGGGAAAAATATCAAACTTTTAAGCATTTAATTACTTCAAACACTGCAGCTTGGCACAAGTTTTGTTGACTTATACTGGATGCTTTGTTAGAAACACCTGATGATGCTTGCTCTAAAAAGCACTGTGAGTTCTGGATAATGGTGTGTGTGTGTGTGTGTGTGTGTGTGTGTGTGTGTGTGCACGCGCACATGGATGCCCCCATCTTCAGGATCTCTTTCTCTTTAAAAATCAAGTATTTAAAAAGACGTTTTCTCCACACACCTACCAGAATGTCTACAACTAAATAAAGAAATCTTTTCAAGGATGCAGAACAAATGGAGCTCTTCGTACCTCATTGGAAAGAGTATAAAATTGCACAGCCACTTTCAAAAAGGTCTGGCAGTTTCCTATAAAAATTAAACATTCCCCTACCCGATGACCCAACAATTCCACCCCTAAGTCTTTGCCCAAGGGTAAGCAAAAGCATAAATTCACAGAAATGCTTGTGTAAGAATGTTCAAAGCAACCCAAACCTGGAACTAGCCCAGTCCATCACAGAGAACGCAGTGGGAGACTGACGCAAAGGCGTATTCAGTAATAAGACGGGAAAGATTCCCTAATCCGTACAACACAGATGAATCTCAAAAACGAGTGAAAACAGCCAAACACAGATGAATATGCACTGTACAAAGTGCTAACTGAACTGTGGTTAAATAATTAGGAACGCTGGTTACCTTGGGGGTGGGAAGGCCAGGGGTAGAGGCAGGGATAGGCTAAGAAGGGCCTGAGAGAGACAGTGAGAGGTAGAGTGAGAAATCATTCCCCAGGGGAGAGTGGCCCCACTGCAATCCTTTTTTCTCCATTTTCCTCCTGGGATTTTGGGCAGACATGCACAGGTGCCCAGTGTGATTTCAAGCTGCCAGGTCTAGGACTAGAATAGTGGTTGGCCACGTGGGAGTCCAGCGCCTTAACCAACACACCACCGGCTGGCCCTAGTATCTAGATTTTTGATTGGGTAGGGGTTGCAGAGCTAAATGCCTTTGTCAAAGCCCAGGGAAGGCTAGACTGAAAGTAGGTGAATGTCACTGAATATAACTAGTCTCTAAAAAACAAAACTAGTATCAATCTTTACTTAATAATAGGCATGCCCAAGTGAAGGGCGAAATGTACTGTTGTTTTGTAACTTTCGATAGTTGGAAATCAGAAAGATCAGATGCACCGTTGGCTGGCGAGTAGGACACAGGACACACACATGATCGAGCGAAGTGCGAACTGGAACTGAGGCGGTACGTAGGTGCAGGTTCACTCAAGAATCTCCTGACTCTTCTACATATTTAAATTTTTCACAATAAAGTGTTATGAAAAGGCTATGTTCAACTGAGTATATGGATTGGTGACTACAAACTGGAAATCTAAAGTAGAATTTCAAAATCTGTGAAAATAAACAAGAAAAGGAAATTGAGAAGAGCCAGAAACCAAGCAAGGCAAATGACAAGTCACAGTGCCTCGGACACCCTACCATGAGCCTGGGCCTGAGCAGAGCGCCATCTCGAGCCATGCCTAGGGAACCGCAGACGGCAGCAGCCAACCTGCAAGGCCTAACATTTACTTAGATGGCTGTGTGAAATACTTACTTTACTAACTTGATACATTGATTTCACAAATTGTGAAGCTGTCCCCTGAGAAATAATGACATGAAAAGACCCCTCTTAATATAATGTGTTCAAATCGACCTTTAAAAAAAAAGAAGTTATGAGACTTTTTAGCAATTAAAATGAGTCAAGGCCAAGATCAGTGCAATAATAAATGAAGCAAATAAATACTGCTGCCTCCTTCAACATTCATTTCTGAATGACCCTGGGAAGGCAAATTGCATTTGGTAGAAATGTCTGAGTCTCTGTTTGTCATTACTGAATGACCCGGAAGTCGCAATTAAATCAGCAGATATCCTGGGATGCGGCCTGGGGTCGGGCTTGCTGCTCCTCGCTCCCTCCTCTCCATGTCCAGCCCACTCCCAATCCTCTCTCATCTCCTTTCTAAGTACTCTGGAGTCCCCCCCCCCAACCCCGCGTCTCGCTACGTCCAGAATGCAGGCTACCCTCAGTGTGCACCAGAGCTTGGCAACACGCACCCCTTATCCAGTTCATTTTCAATACGCCAGAGCCTGTGAACTTGCCAAACCGTATGCTTAATCCTGTCACTCTCCCCTCTTAAAGTGCCCACTTCTCAATGGTCTCAGTGTCAGCTCTACATGGAGACCCTGCTATGAGGCTCTGCCACGTGGCGTCGTCCCAGACAGCTCTCCAGCACTGCTAACCACTGACCCTGCCACTCTGCCCTCTGCTCTGAGCTTGCTGGCCACACTGGCCACACCCTTCAAATTCTGCCATGCCCTTTACCACCTCAGGGCTTTTGCACATGTGAGCCGATGCTCAGGAAGGCTCCAACTCGCTCGCTCTCTCCTTTGCCTATCTGCCCTCCGGGTTTTAGCTCAAATGTGATTCCCACAGGGAAGTCTCCCCAAATATTTCCTGCCCATCCCAGCCACTTATGAGGTCAAGCCTTCTATCACATACTCTAGGTGGATGTCTCTTGTTTTAATTATTGCAGTTCATGTTCCCCATATGGAATTATATGTGCCATTTAGGCAAGGGTTAGATCAAATTTGATTACCTATGCAAATCCCCTGCAAACACATCCCTGGCAGGTAGAGCCTAGTACATGTAAAACGAACGCTGGAGAGACTGAGAATGACCAGGTTCTTTATGCTATACTTGTGGTGAGAACGTTGCTATTGATGATTTGGCCAACATATTGGTCTTGACTGGTTATACTGAATAGTTATATCTCTATAGACATTAATCTACAAGATTTTTCATGGTAAAATATAGACAAATTTCCATAAAACAGTTTTTTAAAAAATCACACATAGTGTTGACTATGTGCTTTGTCAATTCCAATTCTGATAGGCAAAATGCTGGATGGTACATTTAGATGACTTCATGTGAACTTAAATCCTAGTATTTTTGTGGAAGAAACTCCCCGAAAAATAATGACACAAAAACACCCCTCGTAATGTGTGTTCTAATCGGGCCACTCCCTGGCCTGGTGGTTAAGGCAGGCAGATCCCAAATGGCTCATCCTGTGTGGCTCAAGTCTCATACTTGGCGGCTTGAGAAACACGCCAGGCACGTGTGCGTATGTGCCCAGATCCCCAAAGGAAGAAGAGAGAGAAGGGATTGTGGTGTAATCACGCCCCATGGGAGGTGC
>NW_006159563.1:7383034-7386462 GCF_000334495.1 Tupaia belangeri chinensis
GTCTTTCCCTGACCTGGTTTGTTGCCTGTTTGGTGAGTGCACACACCCACTGGCAAAAATTAAAAAAAAAAAATGTGTTCAAATCAACCTTTAAAAAATAAATCATGAGATGTTTTAGCAATTACGTTCATATCTACCACAAGAGATATTAGGATTTAATTCCATTATATGCTGAGAAATAGGGGCTACTGAATATCAGAAAGAACCTTTATCCTGACCTGGTTCCTGGAATCGCTGAGATTCTATGCTATATTCCTCCTTGTAGTTAATAGAAAGTAAAGATCATAGACCTTATTTAGAAAGCAAAGATTGTTTATATTCATCTATACATTTGTAATAAAATGAGAAATGATTTAAAAGTATTTATTGATTATATAGGAGAATGCTAGATTTTTTAAAAATTCATCAGAAAGACGAGAGAGAGAGAGAGAGAGAGAGCGAGCATCTCCTATGGGTTATGGTCACACACCACTCTCTGTCCTCCATTTTTCTCACTTTTAGGGATTTGGGGCACACATGCACATGTAACCAGCCTGTTTCCCAAGCTGCTGGGTTCAGAACTTGAACAGCAGGGTGGGCCATGTGGAATCCAGCCACCTTAACCACTACACCATGGACTGGCCTATAGAATGCTGGCTTTGATGGGAGAAGATTTGTTTGTTTTTTTGTTTTTGTTTTTTTTTTTTATTTTTTGTCCCTATAGGGCGCATGCGCTCGCCAGACAGACAGAGAGAGACATAGAGACAGAAAGCGAGAAATCACCCCCCAGGGGGGATGGTCACGCCGCAACCCCTTCTCCTCCATTCTCCTCTCGGGATCTTGGGCACGCACGCACACGCGCCTGGCGTGAGTTTTAAGCCACCGGGTCTGGGACACGAGCCGCGGTCGACTACGTGGGAGTCCAGCGACATAGCCATTACGCTAACTGCTGGTTCCCATTGATCCAAGTTTTTAAACTCAGATTTACATCGTTCTGTCCTCCCCTCCCCACTCCTGAATGCTATGAGCAGGGCTAAAAACCTGGTTAATATGAACAGAAGTACCCCTCAGATCATCATCAGAGCTTACGAAGTTAACTTATTAAGCAATCTTTTTTTTAAGATTGAGCATTCTTGATCCACAACTTCATGACAAACTGAATGCTTTTATGTACATGACAAGACTCCTTTGATGAAGCGGATCACAGAAATTGAGTCATTAGAGACCCTCCCTTCATTTACATGTAATGAAAACGACAGTGTGAGTGGCATACGACAGAACATCTTTGATCATCTTCCTTTGCTGAATATACTTTGATAAAGTGTTTTCTCAAAAAGTAAAAGGATCTGATGCATAGATCAAAGTTCTTTTCTGTTCGCTCTATTTTTTAAAAAACTACTTGAAAATACACTTCTCACATTCCCCCCAAGTGGCCTCAAACACGGAACAAAACACCTTATGCAATGTTCTGGGTCCTTGTTCTCATGATTACCTGGACAAGCTCCTAAAGCCACAGACAAGCTGTTGACACTTACTTTCATGTATTCTGAGACCGGGTTCTTACAATACCGGCATGCCAAGACAGAGAAGAGAAGTGGCATGGTTGTGGTTCTGATGATTTGGTGTCAGATGTCTTTACCTCGGTACATGTTATGATTCGAATACTCAATACATTTCTCTCCTTTTATCTTAATGCTGATTTGAAATGGTATGTATAACAAAGCAACAGGCACTCCTTTGATAAAAGTAACATTGAAACATCAATAACATGAAAGTGCGTATGAATTTTTATGATTATATGAGATTTAAAAATTCCAACCTATTTTCTTTCCAGATCATTTTCTGTATGCCAAAGCACAGGCTTATCGTCTTCCTGGATTAGGTTTTCTAGAAGCCTGAGCATCTCTCTCCTGTGCAACGCCAGGTCTACCTGCTCAGATGTCACTAGTGTTCCTTGGTCACAATTTCTCCTACCTCCCAAGGCTCTATATTCAGCATGCACTTGTAAGAGCCCCTACTGAGACGTGCTCTCCTTGTTTAGCCCAAGTGATGAACATTTCTGTATCTTCCTTCCTCATGGAAAAAAACTTCATGTAAACTACTATTCAGGCTTAGCATTTTTCCTTTGTTCAGTTTCTCTTCTTTTTTTTTTGTCACAGGAAGCATGCCACAAACACTCATCAGAAAGAGACAGAGAGAGGGAAAACGGGGGGATGGCCACACAGTAATCCCTTTTCCTTCATTCTCCTCTCTTGGGATTTTAGGCACCCATGCACATGTGCTAGGAATGATTTTCAAGCCACCGGGTCTGGGACTTGAACTGTTCAGTCAGTCATGTGGGAATCCAGTACCTTAACTACCATGCTTCCTGCTGGCACCAGTTTCTATTTTAATAGCTTTCAAATACTTTCAAATACCAAATCTTAGAACCATTTGGTCTTATAAACTGGCAAAGTTTTCAAATATGGCAGTAAGACCTATTGTTGGCTCTCAAATTTAAGCATGATTCGGCATCACCTGGAGGCCTTGTGCTGGAGCCCCTCCCAAGAATTGCTGAATCAGGTCAGGTTGGGGTCAACCAGGTGGATCTCTAGTTCCCAGGTGAGGTTAGGGCTTCAGTCTAGAGACCACACTGTAACACGTAATACCTCAAAGGTAGGTCAGTGCATCAGCCATGGCCAACACCAGGGAGCTTGTTAAGACTATTGACTCTAGGGGGACCAGCAGTTAGCGTAATGGCTATATCGCTGAACTCCCATGTAGCCCATTGCGGTTCGAGTCCCGGACCCGGTGGCTTAAACTCATGCCAGGCGCATGTGCGTGCGTATGTGCCCAAGATCCTGAGAGGAGAATGGTGGAGAATGGTGGAGAAGGGACTGTGGCAAGGCCATTCCCCGGGGGAGGGGGGTGATTTCTCACTTTCTGTCTGTCTCTCTCTGTCTTTCTGGTGAGCGCATGAGCCCTATAGCAAAAACCTTTCAAAAGGGAAAAAAAAGAAAGACTACTGACTCTGGGGACCAGCAGATGGCAAGGTGGTCAAGGTGTTGGACTCCCACTACAGTTTAGTATAGTCAACTACGGTTTGAGTATTGTACCCAGTGGCTTGAAAATCATGCAGGGCATGTGTGTGTATGTGTGTGCCCAAAATCCCAAAAGGAGAGTAGAAGAAAAGGTATTATGCACAGGCATTCTTTCCTGGAGGGGTGCTGCTGTAATTTCTTTCTTTCTCTTTGTTTGTCTCTCTCTCTCTCTCACATTCTGGTGAGTGCTTGTTCCCTATGGCAAAAAAAACAAAACAAAAAAATCTTAAAAACAAACGATAAAACTACATGCATGGAGATTGAGAAGCTGGGGGACCAGTAGTTAGCGTAATGACTATGTTGCTGGACTCCCACGTAGTCGACCACGGTTCAAGCCCCAGACCCGGTGGCTTAAATTCATGCCGGGCT
>NW_006159563.1:7386609-7408714 GCF_000334495.1 Tupaia belangeri chinensis
CAAAAAAAAAAAAAAAAAAGAAGCTGGATGCCACGTGGCCAACTGCATGCTTCAAGTCCCAGACATGGCAGCTTAAAAGATCTCACCAGGCACGTGTGTGTGTGTGTGTGTGTGTGTGTGTTTGTGTGTGCGCGCGCCCAAATCCTGAGAGGTGACTGAAAGAAAAGGGATTCTGTGTAACTAACCCCCCAGCTGTCCCGGGTGTATGTAATTTCTTACTTTCTCTGTCTCTCTCTGGCTAGCACGCATGCCCTAAAGCAAAACAAAACAAAATAAGCAAGCAAACCAAACTACTGGCTCTAGACTCATTCCAGGGCAGACTCATTCCACAGATTCACTGAATCAGAATTTTCCATTTAACAGTCTCCATAAGACTCGATTTCACATTTCAGTTTGAGAAACCCTGATCTTACACTTGTTTCTTCAGCTGTATAAATGTGGGGGACCTGAGCTTCACTGAGTCTCGGTTTCCTTGTGGCCGGTACAATAACTACTGTGTGGGTCAGTGGCGGCCACCAGCTCCTGCGTTAGAGTTCTCCAGAGGAGCAGAACGGACTAGAAAGACAGCTATGGAGAGATGTGGGTGTAACACGCATGTGTAAGAGGATTTACTATGTGAGTCAGCGCATGCACTTATGGAGGCTAAATCCCATGATGCGGTCTGCCCGCTGGAGAACCAGGGAAGCCGTGGTGAATATCCTGAATCTGAAGACCTGAGGACCAGGAGCCTGTCCAAGGGCAGGAGAATATGAGTGTCCCAGTTCGAGGACGGAGGGTGTTTGCCTTTCCTCTGCCTTTTCATTCTCTCCAGGCCCGCTCCTGATTGGATGGTGCCTGACTCGCTCTGGACAGTTCTCCCTCGCTCTGTCCACTGACTGACAGAACCTCACAGACAGAATCCGGAAGTAATATTTTACCAGCCATTAGGTGTCCTGCAGCCTGGTCAAGCTGACACCTAACACGAACCATCACACCTAGTTTTTAAAATCTAAGAGAGTACATTAAGTAATGTGTGTGATAGGCCTAGCCCAGTAGCTCTCACCCTGGCCTTCATATCTGTACCACCTGGAGGGCCTGTAAAAACAGATTGCTGGGGGACCAGTAGATGGCCTAATGGTTACATTGCTGGACTCCCACGTAGTAAGCCACGGTTCAAGCCCCAGATCCAGTGGCTTAAAATTCAAACCAGGTGTGTGCGTGTGTACATGCCTAAAATCCTGAGAGGAGAATGGAGGAGAGAGGATTGCAGCATGGCCATCCTCCTGGAGGTGACTTCCCACTTTCTGTCTCTCTCTCTTTTATCTCTCCAGAGAGCACATGCACCCTATAGCAAAAATTTCTCTAAAAAAAAAAAGTATCAGGGGACCAGCTGGTGTTGCGGTTGTTAAGGCACTGGACACTCCCACATGGCCGACCACAGTTGGAGTCCTGGACCTGGTGGCTTGCTTTCTCACTTTCCCTCCCTCTCTCTCTCTCTGGTTAAATTAAAACAAATAAATGAATACATTTAAAAATTAAATAAATTAAATAATTCTTCTTTAAAAAATTACATAAAAACCTTTTCATTAAAAAAAATATTGCTGGGTTTCAATTTCAGTAGGTTTGGGAAAGGGTTGCTGAGAACTTGCATTTTTTTTTAGAGATTTTGCCTTAGGGCATGTGTGGTGGCTGGAGAGAATCAGAGACAGAAACAGTGAGAGGGAAAGTGATGGTCTCGCCACAATCCCTTCTACCCCATTCTCCTTCTGGGATCTTGGACATGTACACACATGTGCCCAAGATGAGTTTTAAGCCTTAGGGGGCTTTTTTTCCCCCTTTTTGCCATAGGGCATATGTGCTTGCTATTTTTCCCTTTTTGCCATAGGGCATATGTGCTTGCTAGAGAGACAGTGAGAGAAAAAGTGAGAAATTGCCCCCCAGCTTTTTTTTTTTGGAGAGGTTTTCGCTATAGAGCGCATGCGCTCGCCAGACAGACAGAGAGAGACAGAGAGACAGAAAGCAAGAAACCACCCCCCAGAGGGGATGGCCACGCTGCAATCCCTTCTCCTCCATTCTCCTCTCGGGATCTTGGGCTCACACACACATGCACCCGGCGTGAGTTTTAAGCCACCGGGTCCGGGATACGAACTGCGGTCGGTTACGTGGGAGTCCAGCGACATAGCCATTACGCTAACTGCTGATTCCGGAGAGATTTTCACTGTAACAGTTCCCAGATGAAGCTCTGGCTCACGGCCTACTTTGAGAACCACTGGTCTAGTCCATAACAGGGCCCAGAGAATGAACGCTTCGCCTGCTTTCACAGGTGCGTTCTGTTTGCTGAGCTCTGATTTAGCAATGTTCGTGGCGCTCGTCTTTCAAGGCTGATTTTTTTTTTTGGAGAGATTTTCACTGTAGGGCGCGTGCGCTCACCAGACAGACAGAGAGAGACATAGAGACAGAAAGCAAGAAATCACCAACCAGGGGGGATGGTTCCGCCGCAATCCCTTCTCCTCCATTCTCCTCTCAGGATCTTGGGCACGCACGCACACGCGCCCGGCGTGAGTTTTAAGCCACCGGGTCCGGGACACGAACCGCGGTCGACTACGTGGGAGTCCAGCGACATAGCCATTACGCTAACTGCTGGTTCCCTTTCAAGGCTGATTTTAGCGCCATCTCCTCTGCAGCTCTACGGCCGGCACCTGCAGTGTGCTCTGCTGAGAGGTGGCACTAAGCAGCACCCTCGTGGTCCTCACGTTCATGCTGTCATTCCTCCAGCCTGGCCCCTCGCTGCTCAGTGACAAAGAGAAACTTGCTTATAAACTCAGAATTTTACTTTGCTCAAAGCTTCATATTCTTAAGGAATTGTCATAGACTGCTGGCACTTTTGTTAAACACTTTTATGTGTAAATCCATATGCCTGCTGGATTCTGTGGAGAGAAGGAGGGAATTACAGAGATCTAACGTTTCCCCACTCTCTTACACCAGCACTCGACAGAGAGCCATTAAACTACTTAATGACACCAGGGCTTCGTCTGCACTCTGATTAGCGTAAGATAAAAGTGATCCTCAGGACCAACGCTTAGTAAATAGGGTCCCTCGAGAGCTTCTGCAGAGGCGGGACAGCACAAAGGAAAAAAATAGTAACAGTCAGAGGACAGGACTGTAAACCGTTTTATCATTGTGTGTCCTGAGGGTCTGAAGATGCTGTTCATTAGAACTTTGTTTGTATTTGTGAACAATCCTCCCTGGGAGAAAAAGGACATCTCTAATTGATACCTCATCCTCTATTGATAATTCATATCAAGAACTATTTATTGGGCATGTGAGACAAAGATCGTCAGGTCCCAGTCCCTGTCCTTGAGGGGTTTGCTGTCTAATAGGGCATAAACGAGTGCTGCTGCAGTGCATTGACTCTTTCAGCTAAGTGCTTGCTGAGCATATACTATGAGCTAGGCAGTGTTCTAGCCACCAAGGGTGTGACAGAGAACAAAGGACAGAAAGCTTTTCTGTGAAGCTAGTTTATAAGTACCCAAAGATGCACTGTCAAAAAGGTGGGGGGCCAAGGACTTACATGGGGACCATTCCCAAGTTGACACTAAATAACCTTGAGTCACACACTCAAGCCATCCCCTCCATGGAATGTGGGATTCATCCTTAGTCCAAGGCTCCCAGGCCACCTGGGAAGGTCTAGGAAATGAGCCTGGTCTGGAAATGCTTCACTAGGAATAAAGGCACAAGAGGGGTATTAAATGACACTTTTATGGTCCCCAAAAGGGTAAAAAATGGATAAATAGCAACATTTCTTTTTCTTTTTTTTTTGCAGGTTTTTTTTTTTTCTATAGGACACATGTGCTCTCCAGATTCACACACACACACACACACACACACACACACACACAGAGAAAGTGAGAAATCACTGCCCGGGGGGATAGCCACGCTGCAATTCCTTATTCTACATTCTTCTCTCAGGATCTTGGGTACATATATACATGTGTCCAGTGTGAGTTTCAAACACCTGGGTCCAGGAGTTGAACCATGGTCGGGCATGAGGGAGTTCAGAACCTTAACTATGCCACCAGCTGGCCCTGGCATTTATCATTTTTACAAAATATACAAATCTCATGTGGGCATAGGCAGATTTTTTTCCCCCTTCTAGACAATAAAAAAATGCCGCTCAAGCCTGGGCGTTGTTACTAGAAAGCTGTAGCGGGGACGTTCCTTCAAGTTGGTTAGAAATGGGCTGCAAATGGAGTTGTGTGAGGCCAGGCGAGCTGTAGGAGGGCATTATGGGAAGATATGGGAAGATTTAATTTTCTGGAGTGGCCTGGCTGACCGAAGGAGGCAGGAACAGATGGCAGCAAGTGCAGTCATGAAACACCGTCTTGCTTTAAACAAAGAAACAGAGCTTTATTTCTCAATCCTAGTTTTTCAGTTTTGCAGACTCTCGTATTATTAGGTCAAAGCTGTACTGAAAATTCATGTCTGAAAGCAGGACTTTAAATAGTTTTTGTTAAAGTGTCGATCCTGCCCAGGTAAGAGTTTATTTGGAATAATTAGACTGTCCCGCCTGTCTAACCTGACCCTCCCTCCTAAGGCTGTTCACATAGCGCTTCACCCATAGAGGTTTCCACAGCAGTATCTATATCCTTGGATCCTTGGTTCCTGTAAGAGACTAAACTACCTCTCATGACCCTGCAGGTGGGCTCTATTTTAGGATAAGAGAGAGTACAGTAAGCTTTTTGGCTTGTTCACCACCCTGTAAAATGACTGCCAGTAGAAGTTCTTAGAGGTAGAGCTGGGAGCTTCATGAGTGGCCATACCAAAGGCTACGGTATAGCATCTACACTATTACATGTGTAACAACTATGCTGAAGGTTTCCTGGGGGAAAAAAGATGATTTTTTCTTCTGGGAACTGTTTCAGTGTCTAAAAATCCATATTAACAATGCAATTTCTCAACAATTAGAGAGCCTAGACTTGAGAGGAATATGTGGGAGAGAGACAATGTGGTTCTCCCTGTAGCCTTTAGGCAGTTGAGACACCTACTGACATGTCATATAGGGAGGCAGCTGAGGCCAAGTGGTTGGGGGCTTGCCCAAAGGCACAGAACCAGCCAGAGACAGAACAAAGGATAGAAAAAGTATGCACACTGCCTTCTCATTAATCTTCAGTGCTCAAAAATGGTAGATATTTGAGTAGGTGCTAGAGAAAATATTCTTTTAATTTTTTGCTGCTGCTGTTGTTGCCAGAGGACATATGTGCTCACCAGAGACAGAAAAACAGAAATAGGCCCAATAGGCCTTGGTCATGCCACAGTTCTTTTTCCTCTACTTCTCCATCCCATCCAGATTTGGGACACACGTGCACATGCATCCAGTGTGTTCTCCAAAACTCTAGTGCTGGGATTCAAACCTCAGTTGGTGCACTTAACCAGGCCTGCATAGGCCAGCCCTATTTTAATTTGTTAAAAAACACATGTGTTTATGGATTTATAATGTAGATAGATGTAATATATATATGAAAACTATGGCATAAAGAATATGAGTAAAGGTGGTAAATGGACCTTACAGTGGCAAATGTTTTTTATATTTCATATTTATTAGTAAAATATTAAATTAAGTAGACCAAATAAAGATTAATATTATAATCCCTAGAGAAACCATTTAAAAAAGTGTAGATTTAAACAAACAAACATTTAAACAAAAACAAACACGGGGCAAAGAATAAATGATGAAATGTTAGACTTGAATCCAAGATATCAGTAATTATATTAACTGTTAATGGACTAAAACTCTAATTAGAGAGGCAGAGATTGTCAGTTCTAATTAAAAAAAAAAACGATTATATGCTCTCCATAAAAAAAATGCATCTTAGATGGACACGAATTAAAAGCAAATGGCTGGGAAAAGATTAATCACATAAACAAATAAGCATAATAAAGCTAGAGGAACTATATTAATATCAAATAAAATATATAAGCTAGAGATATCATCAGCTATAAAGAGAAACATTTTATAATGGTAAAAGGATTGATTAGTCAGAAAGATATAATAATCTTAAACATATATTACTTAGCAACAGAGCTTCAAAAGATATGACACAAAAACTGATAGAGGTTAAGGGGACAAATAGATAAAGCCACAATCATAATTGAAGATCTTAACACTTCTCTTTCAGTACTTAATAGAAGTAGGAAAAAGTTAGTAAAAACATAGATCACATGAAGAAGGCAATCAAACACCTTAGCCTACTTGGTATTTATAGAACATTCCATCCAACAATAGAAAAATACATATTCTTTTCAAATGAACTTGAAACACTAAGGCAGACCTGAATTGGGGCCATGAAAGAAGTCTCAATAAGTTTAAATGGATTGAAATCACACAAAATATGTTCTTTGAATAAAGTATGTTACATTCGAAACTATTAACAGAAAAACATCTGTACAATTCCAAATATTTAGAACCTTAAAAAAAAACTTGCACATCCATGTTCACCACAACATTATTCACAATTGCTAAGACTTGGAATCAGCCCAAATGTCCAAGAAGAGATGAAAGGATTGAAAAAACATGGCACAGTGGCACATCTACACTGTAGACTACTACTCAGTCATAAAAATCAATGAAACGCTGACATTTGACATAAAGTGGATGAGTATGGAAGATTCAGTGCTAAGCAGAGCAAGCCAGATTATGAAAGACAGGCATCGTATGTCCTCGCTTAATATACACCAAATGTCTGCACTTAAATATTGGAAGGTATAATAGCAGCAAGGGGAACAGACGATACTAGAGACAGTATAGGATACAGTATACGGTTGGGCAATAGGGGGATGGAGGGGACCAGGGAAGAAAAAAAATTTAACAGAAACAAACATGAAAAGTTATTTCTCTCATAGCCTCACTTCCAAGATGACAAAGAAAAGAAGGAATAACAGTGATGACAAAGAGGACTGTGGCCACATACAGTCTATTTGCAGCACAAACTGTGCCAGATGCATGCCCATGGACAATGCTCTGTCATCCAAATCATCATCCATTGATCATCCGAAACATAGTACAGGCCACAACCATCAGGGACATCTCAAAAGCAACTGTCTTTGAGGCCTATGTGCTGCCCAAGCTGTATGTGAAGCTACACGTGAATGTGCCATTCGCAGCAAGATAGTCAGGAACTGATCTTATAAACCTTGGAAGGACCGAACGCCCTCACCCTAATTTAGACCTGTGGGTGCTGCCCCTCGCCCTCCACCAAAGCCCATGTAAGGAACTGAGTCTTTAATGACTGAAGAACTGTCCTCTGGGAAAAAATAAAATGCAAACTATACACTAAAAAAAGTTACCTGTTGATGATAATGTACATGAGAATATCAATTACTTGACTAATATGCACTGTATTTACTCTGGGGAAAAAAAAACATTTGGTATGCTGTAAAGATGCACAGTGCTTATAAATTTTTTAAAAAAGGAGAAAAAAAGAGACACTTAAAATACTAAAACAAAATTTCTAAAAAAAACCCCTGGACAAAATAAAAATCAAAAGGGAAATTATAAAGTATCTTGAACTAATTGAAAATGAAAACACAATTCTGCAAGAAAGAGTTAAGACAAAAGGCCCAAGATTGTTCTCTTTATAAGAACCTGTTTGTGATGGGACCAGCAGTTGGCGGGTGTAATGGCTATGTCGCTGGACTTCCATGTAGTCGACTGCAGTTCAAGTGCCGGACCTGGTGGCTTAAACTCATGCCAGGTGCGTGTGCGTGTGTGCCCAAGATCCTGAGAGGAGAATGGAGGAGAAGGGATTGCGGCGTGGCCATCCCCCCTGGGGGGGGGGATTTCCCACTTTCTGTCTCTCTCTGTCTTTCTGGTGAGCGCATGTGCACTATAGCAAAAACCTCTCTCTAAAAAAAAAAAAAAAAAAAAAGGAACCTGTTTGTGGGTTGGCCACTGGCTGGTGTCTGGGATCTTGATTTTGGTATATTCCCTGCACTGAGATAGTTTTAGTCATTTGGGGCACTGATACTTGCTTTCTTTGGGAGATGGAAATTTTTAATTTGTGGTTAGTTGTGGTGCCTGTGTGGCCAGTTTCCAATAAAAACCTTGGACTTTGAATCCCTAGGTGAAAATATCGTATCTAGCGATATTGTATGCCACTGTTGTAGAAAGAAGCCTATTCTGTATGACAACACATGGGAAGGGAGGGAACAAACATTGGAAGTTTATGTATGGTTTCTCCAGACTCTGCCTCATGTGTCTTTCCCCCTTTTTGCTTGCTATAATAAAGTACAAGTATAACTGCCTTTGAATCTGTGAGTTTTTCAGGTGAGTCACCAAACATAAAGCTGGTCTTTGGGGCTTCCAAACAGTAACTATCAACATTTTGTGGATGCAGCTATGGTACTACTTACAGGGAAGTTTAAGGCACTAAATAACTATGTTAGAAAAAAAATTGTCTCATCTTCCATCTTAAAAAACTAGAAAAAGAACAGCAAATTGCCCTGAAGAAAGACAAAAGAAATAAAAAAGGTCAAAGCAGCAATCAGCATAATAGAATAAAATAACTCGACAGAAAATCAGTGAATCCAAAAGTTTCAAACCCAAATGAGAAATTCTATTATACACTTAAGAAATAAATAATGCCAATTCCAAACCTCTATTCAGAAAATGGAAGCAGAGGAAATACCCCTCACTCATTCTATGAGGCATTACATTAATTCTAAAACTAGAGAAAGAAATTTCAAGGAAAGAAAATTACAGACCAATATATCCCATGAACACATATGCAAAAATCTTACCATTTTAGCAAATCAAATTCAATGATGTGTGAAAAGGATAATACATCAAGTGGGGTTTATCTCAAGAAGTGAAGTTTGATTTAACATGTGAAAAATTGATCAACATAATTCACCATATTAACAGAGTAAATGAGAAAATAAAAAGGATTATCTTGGTAATTTTGTTTTGTTTTGTTTTAAATATTGCTTAAATTTGACAAAATCCAATGTCTACTTCTGTGCTGGAAGGTGAGGGAGTGGGGAACTTTCAGAAAACTAAGATTAGAAACTTCCTTGACCTGGACAAGCCAGTGGCATGGTGGTTAAGGTGGCTGGATCCTGTGGGAAGCTGCCCACATCAAAATGGCTGCCATGACCTTCACATAACAAAAATGGCTGGTGCGACCTTGACACGTACACCAGGAACACAGAGCTTCCTGGTTCAGACAAACTGACAGGTCCTCAATTAGGTCCGCTGTAAACCCCGCCTACTTTCTCCTGCCTTGTGTATATAAGAAAGTGCTCTGGCCCTCAATAAACAAGCGAAACCTTCATACCATCAAGAGCTGTGACACTGTGTGAGCTGTGACACTTCTTTCACTCCCGTGCTGAGACACTGCGCCAGTTCCAGACCTCTGCTCCCTCGCTTGGGTTCTCTGCCCGATACGTCCCGTAGGCCGGCCGCCGCCTCGCTCGGGTTCTCTGCCCGATACGTACCGCAGGCCGGGACAGGATCCCACATGGCCAACTGCGTAGTTCAAATCTCAGACCCAGCAGCCTGAGAGACATGCCAGGTGCATGTTCGTATGTGCCCCAAAACCTGAGAGGACAATGGAGGTGAAGCGATTATGGGTGGCCATCCTCCCAGGGGGTGCTTTCTCACTTTCTCACTCTCTCTTTCCAGTGGCCACACCCATCTCATTGCAATTCAAAACCAACCAAACAAAAATAAAACAATGGCCTAATAAATATTATATACAAACAACGTATAGTTAATATCACATTTGATGATTAAGAAGGAACGATTTTCTCCTATAATCAAGAATAAGGCAACAACGTTTGCTTTATCAATTTTACTCAGCACTATAATGGGAGTCCTATCCAGTGCTATAAACAAGAAAAAGAAATGGTATGCAGTTGGGAAAAGCAGAAGTAAAACTGTTTATTCACAGATGACTTGATTATTTATTTAGGAAACCTGATGAAATCTATAAAAATGCCACTATAGATAGTGAGTTAGCAATGTTGCAAGGTAGAAAATCAATATAGACTTGACTGGATTTTTATATAAAAACAGTGAGCAATCAGAATTTAAATTAAGAAAATAATAACACTTAAATAGCACCAAAATATGAAATATGAATACTTTGAAATAAATCTAAAAAAAGATGGACGAGACATGTACACTAAAAAATACCTCAAAAAAATTAAGAACGTAGGATTGTTGGCACACATGCACACATGCCTGGTGTGTTTTTCAAGTCACCAGGTCTGGGATTCAACCTGCACAGTTGGCCATGTCGCATCCAGCTGTCTTAATTGCCATATCACTGGCTGGCTTGGTCTACTGATTTTCTTTTCTCTTTTCTTTTCGTTTCTTTTCTTTTTTTAAAGGTTATTGCCATAGGGCACGTGCACTTGCCAGAAAGAGACAAAGAGAAGGAAAGTGAGAAATTATCCCCTCCTCCCCAGGGCTATGCCACAATCCATTCTCTTCTCAGGATTTTGTGCACGTGGGCACTCATGTTTGGAGTGATTTTAAACAGCCAGATCTGGGACTTGAACCACATTCAGCCATGTGGGAGCTGAGTGCCTTAACCACAGCGCCACCTGCTGGCCCCCTGGTCTACTGATTCTTAACAAAGGTACAAAGGCAATTCACAATAGTCTTTTCATCAAATGGTGTTGCAACAACTAGATATGCAAATGCAAAAAAGGGAACTTAATCCACATCTTTCTTTTTCTTTTTTTTTTTGGAGAGGTTTTTTGCTATAGGACGCGTGTGCTTGCCAGACAGACAGAGAAAGACAGAGAGACAGACAGAAAGCGAGAAATCACCCCCCAGGGGGGATGGCCATGCCGCAATCCCTTCTCCTCATTCTCCTCTCGGGATCTTGGGCACACACGTACACGCGCCCAGCGTGAATTTTAAGCCACCAGGTCCCAGACACAAACCACGGTCGAGTACGTGGGAGTCCAGTGACATAGCCATTACGCTAACTGGTGGTACCCACATCTTTCTTTGAGTTAAGAAAAATTAACTCAAAGTGGATCACAAACCTAAACATAAGAAGTAAAACTATTAAGTCTTATAAAAGAAAACATGGGAGAAAATCTGTGACCTTGAACTACCAAGGATTTCTTAGAACACAAACAAAAATATGATGCATGAAATAAAATGTGATCATTGGACTTCATAGAACTTCTGCACTTTCAAGGACATTGTTAAGAAAATGGAAAGATAAGTCACAACTGGAAGAAAATATTTGCACATACCTGATAAAGGACTTTTACCCAGAATATATAAAGGATCTTCACAGCTCAGCAATAAGGAAACACATAAGCTGATTCAGAATAAATGCACTAACAAAGTTTGAACAACTGTTCACCAAAGAAGAGATATAGGTAGCAAATAAATACATGTAAAGATGCTAAACATTGTTCATCATGAGGGAAATAAAAACTAAGACCATAAAGAAATACCATTACATAATTATGAGAGTGCTTGGCTAGGATTTGATGAAAATGTTCATTCCCTTGACTGTGGGAAGCTTCACTGGGGTGTGTGTCCGTGTGTGTGTGTGTGTGTGTGTGTG
Organism: Tupaia belangeri chinensis; assembly: GCF_000334495.1. Lineage (NCBI taxonomy): Eukaryota > Metazoa > Chordata > Mammalia > Scandentia > Tupaiidae > Tupaia > Tupaia belangeri. Next base: position 7,398,180 of record NW_006159563.1, read on the forward strand.
TGTATATATATATATATATATATATATATATAAAACAAAGTGATCAAATTATGTACTTTAAATTTGTGCAGTTTCATGTATAGCAGTTATTCCCTAATGAAGTTGTTACAAACAAAAAACAATGACCTGAGATTCCATGGAAAAAGCTTGGAAAAAAGAGCAAATTAAACCAAAGTAAATAAGATCAACAAACTGATAAAGTTCACCTAGACAGATCAGTAAAACAAGAGAGGATACATATACCAATTTCAGAAATGAAAGAAAGGTTATTACTATAACTTCTACAGACATAAAAGGATAATAAGATACTATGATTCACTTTTGCCAAAAATTTTGACAACCTAAATGAAATGGATGAATTTCCTGAAAAATACAACTTACTTAAACTGACATAAGATTAAACCAAAATGTCTGAATTCTTTTTTTGGGGGGGAGAGATTTTCACTATAGAGTGCATGCATTCGCCAGACAGACAGAGACATAGAGACAGAAAGCAAGAAATCACCCCCCAGGGGATATGGTCACACCGCAATCCCTTCTCCTCCATTCTCCTCTCGGGATCTTGGGCACGCACGCACAGGCGCCCGGCGTGAGTATTAAGCCACCAGGTCCGGGACGCAAACCGCGGTGGACTACGTGGGAGTCCAGCGACAGCCATTGTGCTAACTGCTGGTTCCCAAAATGTCTGAATTCTTATGCTTACAGAAAAGTTGGGGGAAAAAAGATCTTGTTATAAAAAAATCTTTCCACACAAAAAAATTCAGGTCCAGACAATTTCACAGGTAAATTCTACCATACACTTACAAAAGCAAAGATATCAATCTCATATATTATATAATAGGCCAACATATTCCTAATATGTGAACCAAGTGAAGACATTAAAAAACATTATAAGGCCAAGACACTCATGAACAGATCTGAAAGATGTAACTTTTTCTGTATAAAATTCAAAGCAACCTATAAAGCAATTGCTGAAACTAATAAAGCAATCAAGCAAATTCATAGGTAATAGGCTAATTTAAAAATCAATTATATATTTATATACTGGTAGCAAACATTTGTAAAATAAACTTAATAATCTGACCAGCTATTAGTCCAACCACAAAACCGGGTGGCTCTTTCACACCCAGCACTCACAAGGCTCAACACTCTGGGCTCCAAGTCTGCTTCTCTGCTCTACACCTCAGACCACCAGGACTGCAGAGTGCAGCCCAGAATGCATCAGTGTACTGGCCCACCTTTAGCAGCTGAGTAAGGAGGTAATTCTAAACAAAATGAGGCAAGATCTTTTTTCCCTTTCCTTTTTATATAAAGACACTTTTTGTCTTGTTTTCTTGGAAAATTTATATTTTAGGGTTTTTTTTTTTTTTTTGGTTTCTTTTTAGAGGTTTTTGCCTTAGGGTGGATGTGCTCATGGGGGGAGAAAGAGACAGTGAGAAGGAAAGAGAGAAATCACCCTCCAGGGTGGATGGCCACATCACAATCCCTTCTCCTCCATTCTCCTCCTGGGATCTTGGGCAAGCATGTACAAGCGCCCAACATGAGTTTCAAGCCACTGGGTCCAGCACTCGAACTACGGTCGGCCATGTGGGAGTCTAGCGATGTAACTGCTATGCCATATGCTGGTTCCAGGAAAACTGGTGTTTTAACATCCCCTCTTTTTGTGAGTTTGCAAGGAATTGTAGACATTGTCTAAAAAGAACCTGTAGAGACCAGTAGAGGTGGTACAAGAAGTAACACAAGGCTCTGACGCTGAAGCGACATGAGCAGGTCCCAGGTTAGTGTCTGGAAGTCTCCCTTTACGTGGTGGGTGCACACACATGCCTGTACCTTGGTTGGCGGAGACGGGGGGGTATCATGGTATAAAGACCTGTTGGAGGTACCTGCCTCTTTCTCTAACAATAATAAGCTTAAACAATGAAAACAACGTTTAAAAGTTTGTTTTCTGTTCTTGTTTCTTGTTTGTTTTATTTTATTTTTTTAGCAGTTTTATCCTCCTGGTCCGATAGAGGCTAATGAGTGAAAGGTCCCAGTGGGTCTAGAGTCCCTTGGTCACCGTCAGCTCTGCCGTTGGAGGGCCTGCTCTTGGAGCCTGACCTGGAACCGCCCTCTTTATAGATGCCCCAGTGCACACCTGCACCGAAGGGCTCTTCCTGGCCAGCAGGAGGCTACCATGACTAAAGGATATAGAGACATGGTAAGTGGCTGTGATACCAGATACCGTGTGGGATGAGGGTGGGTGAAGAAGTACAGTCTGAGGAAGGACATTAAGGAGGAAACGAGAGAGACAAGCCATTTATGGGACAAAGAAATGGGTTATTATCTGCTTAAGATAACTTTATTTATTTTTTTTTTTTGGGAGACATTTTCGCTATAGGGCGCGTGTGCTCACCAGACAGAGAGAGACAGAGAGACAGAAAGCGAGAAATCACCCCCCCAGGGGGGATGGCCACGCCGCAATCCCTTCTCCATTCTCCTGTCGGGATCTTGGGCACGCTCGCACACGCGCTCGGTGTGAGTTTTAAGCCACCAGGTCCGGGACACGAACTGCGGTCGACTACGTGGGAATCCAGTGACATAGCCATTACGCTAACTGCTGGTTCCCGAAGATAACTTTCTAGTATTGTTAACTGGACTGGTGAGACATGTACACACATTGGTATATTCACTTTGCAAGCTAAGTAACATGTGATTAAATGTATAAAAGAACTTGAAATAAAAAATTTAAAAAAAATAAAATTTAAAAAAAAAAAAAAAAGCTATTTCAGCTGTGGACTGGTCCCGTTGCCTAATGGGGGAGCTGGATCCCACATGGCCAATGATGTGTGTTTTGAATACCAGCCTAGTGGCTTCAAAAACGTGCCAGGCACATGTGCACACATACGCCAAATCCTGACAGGGTATATAAATGTCCCATTGTGGTGAGGAGGCTTTCTCCCTCTTCTTGTTCTGTTCATTAAAAAACCCAGCAACTAAACTAAATAACAAGATGCTACAGTTCTAATGCCACTTTAAATTCCTAATCCAGAAAACAAGCCTGGGGCCGCTGTTGCAGCAATTCCCTCTGAGTGACAACTAAGTTACTGAAAGATGAAGGACTCCACACAGTGCCACCTGACCCCGAGTAGCTGTAGCCGAGACAGGCCCCACACACCCCACACGGTGCCGCCTGACCCCAAGTAGCTGTAGCCTAGACAGGTCCCACACACCGAAGCCGACCTGAGCTTCTCAGACACAGAAGAGGAGCCACCAGGGCTGGATATCTGCCCTCTAACACCTCAGAAGCACTGAACCCAGGGCGCAGATTACTGTCCCCAGGGCAGGCCCTTTTGTCCCTGTACCGCCCACCCTCCCAACCCCTAACGGTGCCATCTATCCAGGGACATGATTTGGAACGCCTTCAACTTCTGTGCTTCTGTGGCGAAGGGGCCAGCCAGTATGCTGCATCGCCTGGGGCCCACGCAGGGGCAGGCAGAGAAGACTTAGAGTTCCGGCGGTGTAGTCACCAAGGATGACGATTTATGGAAGCTGATTAAAACCGAAGTTCTCATAGCCTAAAGGGTGTTGGATGGATACTTCAAACTTAATTTGCAACAGAAAACTATATAAATCCCACCCACACTATTACTTGCCCTAGCAGATCTGAGCGCCATGAAACATTAATGTGGAAGAGAAATGGAGGGGAAATAAAAGTGACAACATAAAGCCTGTCAGCTCAGTCAGGTATCGGAGCTGGGGACGCAGACTGTGGCATGGACTCTCGCTGCACGTGCCCAAGTCTCACAGAAAGCAGGAAGTGAAAGACCTTCCAGCCAGGCACTGCCGACAGAGAAGGTCCGGTGCCTGGACCCAGTCCTAGGGAGGAGGAACATCTCCATCTCCCATCCACTCAGGGTGCCTCCCATGTGCTCGGCATGTGCTGGGTGCTGATTCTGCTGAGGAGGAAGGCAGGTCTCCACCTCACAGTGCTCACCCAGCCCAGCCCTGGAGCGGCCTCTCCCAGGTCAGCCTCCTCTGCAATGCCTTTCCCTGTTTGTTTGTTTGTTTGTTTTGTTTTTTGGTCAGATCACCCTATTGTCTCTCTCCAAGTCACCCAGCAGGACACCTCCTCAGGCTAACATAACCTGATTACACCAGGTGCAAATGAATACTTGGAGCCTCACTCTTTAGCCTGGAGGCACTGCACCCTGGGTGGGACTTGGGATCCCTTGGGGAGCCCTAGGAACCCTCATGCCCCACCTATACCCAGACCCATTGTATCAGAGCTTCTGGGATGCGGGCATCTCTGTTCTGTTGGGTTTTACCTCTTCCGGTGATTCCGGTGATTCCCAGGTGGAGAAGCACAGATTCAGCCTTGCCACATTCCTCACACACACAGGGCGTTAAATCTGCAGCTGTTTGCCAGGGCCTGTGGGTAGACGGAAACTCTCCCCGTAGGGATTGCCACGCTCGTGCAGGCCCAGTGTTCCTTAAGGATTACAACCTGCTTCTGACGAATCCGCCTGTTGCTTCCTTTGTAACTCTTCGGCCATGCTCTGTAAATAGGTACTTGACATTCTTTTTGATGGTTCTAATGATCTGAAATGGTCTCGCCAACCACTTCCAGACCCAAAACAGCTTGAGAGCAGGCTTCGCCTGTGTTCTCTCTTCCGAGTACTGGTTCATGCTTGGTCTGACATTCCCCAGGAAGCTCTTGTGACATGAACAGCACACCTAAGACCCAGTCCTTGTCTTTTTCCCACTCACCCCCAAGTACACAGGTCACACCTGTTCCACCTCCCATCACACAGCCCTTTGTGACAAACAAAACTAAGTATCATTTAGCACATTCCTTACATTGTAGCTCTGGGTTTAGGGACGGGTTGTTCAGGTTGTTCTGGGAGAAGGTGAGTAAATGCACGTTTACTCTGAAATGGGCTCTGAAGTGCCAACTTCAGCACACCGGGGTGAGAAGCTGTCTGAAGAACCCTCCACATTCTTCCTCCTCCTCACCCTCTTTGTCCAGCATGGCTCTGGAGGAGGCCACACTTCTTGGAGTTTTGTTCTTGGACAATATTGACTGAGGTACCACATAAGTGAAGGCCCAGAAGCCCCAGTACAACCCTCCATGGTAGGCACTGTGCTGACCATGGTTGAAACCAAAGATCTTTAGGCAAAGAATCAGGTGGCCTTGTGGCTGAGCCTTCTTTGGATTGGCTCCACAGCTCCGAAGTATGATGGAAAGATGAATTCTTGAATGCTGCAGTTAAAGCCCACACCGTCCAGCCTGAATTACTGCACGTGTGAGGATTCCTAGGTTCTGGGATAGGGCACTCCAGCGAGCTTCACAGGTGGGATGGTGAAGATTTCGGCTTCTCTCAAGAGGCCCCCAGCTCCGAGGCTCCTCTGTAGACAGGACAGTAGCCACCTCACATGCTTAGCCTCCCACCCAAGATGGCAGAGCCGCCCTACTGCACTGCTGTTCATGGCACGTCCTATGAACGGGGCCCCACCCCACAGCAGAGGATGGCGCTGGAGCCTGAAGCACCTGAGGCAGGGTTTGGTCTGGAGAGGAAGTGAGGCCAAGGCAGGTGGGCAGCCAAGAGGCCAGGCCCCTCCTGCAGACCCTTGACTTTGCATGCCTGCAAGGGAGCAGGCCTGACCAGCCTCTTCTCACCTGCCTCTAATTGCCTGTTTGCTTTTGCTTTTGCAGAGGATTCTCCTCCCCACAAGGATACTTTCTGCCCACGGTTCAAACCCTCCTCAGCCAGCACCTCCTCCATGAAGCGAACCCAAGCTTCCCAAGTACAGGTAACCCTTCAGGAATGCTCCGAATACGTGCTTTGTCTCTTTTGTTGCTGTATTGCTAACTACTTTAGGGTTTGAGTCCTGGTTCTGCCATGCGCATCCTACGTGAAAGCTGGGCAGGTTTCTGAACCACCCCAAGCCTCAGTTTCCTCATCTATAAAGAGGGGATCATAGCATCTCTACCTCATGGACGTGCGGTGAGGATTTCAGGAGGTGATATAAGGAAAGCCCTTGCAGAGTAGGGGATGCAAAGTATCAGCACATGATATATAGTCCTGGGTGACTGATTATTAAAACAAAATCTCCTCCGTAAGCTTCACTGATCAAATCCCGACTGCGTGAGTTCAATAGCATTGGTGACTGTGTCTCCCCCTGGGCCAATGAGAGGAGGCCACTGGTGCCCAGTGAGTGAGGAACACTGCTCAACATAGGCTGGCCAAGTGCCATAGAACAATTCTCCTTCTCATGAACTGAATTAATTTCCTCTGAGTCCTCGGCCATCAACACTTGCTTTGGAGAAAAAAAAAATATTGCAGAGAATGGAAATGCCCATACATCGCATTAAAAAAAAAAGTTAAATAAAAAGTAAAACTTTCACCAAAGTCAAGTCTAAGGCAATGTAAAATTGGGCCCAGTAAGTATGAGTGTCCAGAGTGAGCAGAATCTTGTAGCAGTCTGAGTGACATAAGCCGTGGGAAATTGCAGCCTTGGAATTTCAGTTAAAATGGGGGGGCAGGGTGGAACTCTCCCCTGTAAAGACCGACATAGCATCTCCTCTTTAAGTCCTAGTTTTCTTAAATGGCTTAAAGATAAGTAAATATCCCTAGTTTTTTATAAAGCTTATTAATGATAGAGTACGCTAAATGGCTTAAAGATAAGTAAATATCACTAGTTTTTTTTTTATAAAGCTTATTAATGATAGAGTACGTGCATGAGAGAAGTAATGTACATGCGTGAGAGAGCTTATTTTACTAATGGTAGTGTCCGTGCACGCGTGTACATGCAGGGTCCCATCACACTGCGATCCCCTTTCCCAGGCCCTGCAGCTCGTCGGCATCCTGAGCACTCAGGCGCGGGACCCTGGTGTACTTTCAGGCACACCCAGGGATCTGAACCTGAGGTCAGCCACCTGGCTTCCAGCACTGCATTTCAGTTTGCTACCGACTACATCACCAGGCTGGCCAGACAACATCGGTTCTTAAGAACTAGCTCTACTATGTCCCCTTACCATTCATCACCAGTCCTATCCGTACATCACCAGGCTGGCCAGATAACATCGGTTTTTAAGAACTAGCTCCACTTTGTCCCCTTACCATTCATCACCAGTCCTATCCTTCTGTGGTCAGATGAGTCCTTCTCTCTGTTTAAGCCTCTTGGTTCGAGGCTCCACTGAGGCAGGCCTCTTGTTGGAGCCAGCACTCATGGTCACCCAGAGGGACGCTTTGTTTCCAGCTGGGACTCAGTTCCTTCCAGTCTGTTTTTCCATCCTGCATCTCCCACCTGTCCCCACCACTGGCAACCTGCTTCATAGACATTTATGCAGTGGCGGAGAGGACAGGATAAGAGGACAGAGACAGCAAAGAAAGCCCACCACTGTGCAGAGCAGACAGCCCAGGCCTGCTGCCTGCTGGCCGTGAGGGGTTGAGCGTGTCTGCCAGGGCAAAGGGCACACATGTTGCCTGAAACCAGGCAGCCTCTTGTTCTGCTGGGGCAAGGTGGTCATGCCGAGTGATCTCACTTGACCCTCTCCCCAGTCAGACTCCCTCCCAGCCTCTGCCCTCTGGGGCTTCAGGAAGCCTGCTGTGATCAGACAGCAGCCATCACTACCAGAGGGCACGCTGCTGTCTCTCCTCCTCTGAGCAGGACGTTCCCATGCCCACTGCTGACTTCTGTCTCCCCTCCAGAGTCCCCGACTCCCTGCTGAATGCTCTTGCTTGGCTCACTCTCAGAGCCTCCCCCAGCCCTGACACGCAGCAGGTACTCCAGGCATGTCTGCTCACCGTCTGGCTGCTCAAAATGTGGTCTCCCAGAAAAAACATGTGGCTTTGTGATATCAGAAGCCTTTCTTTAAATAGCTTCTTGTAAACATGTACTACAGCTAAATGGAAAAATGTGGATAATTTTCTCTATTTAGTGGCTTTACCAAATATATCAACTATTTTGGGGCACCTGCTGTGAATAAGGTACAAACGTACAAACCCCATGGCATGGCCATATATCGAGTACATAAAGCACATTTCTAAATGTGACTAGCCACGTCCAGAAAGAGGTGAGGTCAGGTTTTCAGTTGCGGTAGCCATTTCCTCCAGTTTTCTGTCAAGAAATCACATTTTAGCCAGCTACAGTGGGACATCAGTAACCATGCCCTGTAATGCTGAACCCATGTAGGAAGGTTGTAGGTTCATGTCCCAGTAGGTGCATGCATACATGCCTGTGACCCTGACTGGCTGAGGCTGGGGAAAGGTTGTAGGTTCATGTCCCAGGGTCTCTGCAGACACAGTAGGTGCATGCATACATGCTCGTGACCCTGATTGGCTGAGGCTGGGGGTGGATCATGGCATGAAGATCCTATTGCGGATGCCTGGTTCTCTCTCTCTCTCTCTCTCTCTCTCTCTCTGTGTTTCTCTTGGAAGAAATAAACTTATATATAAAAAAAAAAGGCGTCCCACTTGGATGTGTGCCTAGGAAGAATATAGCAAATACTCTGTGTACTGCCATGTGAGACACACATTGGTCCCATATAGACGGAAACTCTACATGCAACAATCATTCGGGACTGGGCAGAGGCTGAGCTGTAATTTCCCATGCCTTCCAAAGGTTATTGCTTTAAGGAGTGAAAATCATTTCGAAATAATTTCCTGATGCCTCCTGAGCATGCACTCGGGAGTGCTGAGGCATCAGCCACCGCCCCTGCCCCACAGCAGTGTGAGAGAAACAGTCGGATAGGTGATACAGGCAAAAGTGTCACTGGCGCCTGTTTGCAGGCCAGGCTGGCAGGTCGGGAAGGTTTCTTGGAGAGAGGAGAAGCTGACTTCAGTTTTGAAGCAGCCAAGGGTCTATACTGCTGTGATGTCAATGTGGGAAACTGGAAAGCTTGTGTGTGTGTGTGTGTGTGTGTGCGTGTGTGTGTGTGTGTGTGTTTAATCAAATAGTAATGAACAGAAACCAGCAAATAATTCTGTGTGCCTCCTCGGCAGTCGTTCTCATGTCTGTTTTCCTGAAAATGCCATGAGATATTAGACTCTCCTTGTATTTAGAACTGTGTTTTGCCACAAGCAAGAGGAGAAAAATCAGGAAAAGGCCTATCAGCCAAGGCACCTGCCAAGAGGGAAAGGGGTAGAGGCCAGAACTCGGCAATGTGCAGAGAGTAGAGGCCCAGGGACAGTGAAGGCCACAGACACACCAAGAGAAGGCCAGTCTGGGGGTGCAGAGCCATGGGCTCTGGAGGACAGTGGACAGGAACCTGTCAGACGGCTGGCCCCAGCTGGAGGGAGGACTGAGTGGGCAAATCTGTGGACTGTCTGGGGGTGTCAAGGAGGAACACGGAGGTAGAGTACAGGTAAAAGAGAGAAAGCGTGGGGCCAGGTGGTGGTGCAATGGTAACAACTGGACTTATAGGGGAGAGGTTTTGGGTGCGCCTCCTGGGACCTCCTTAAACAAACTGGGCACACACGTGCCCGTGACCCAGGCTGGTTGAGACGTGGTAGACTGTGGCATAAGGACCCTGTTGGGGTTGGCTCTCTCTCTCTTCCTCTCCCTCTCTCTGTTTCCATCTCTATCTCTTTCACAGAAAAAATAAAATAAATTTTTAAGAGAGAAGACAAAAGAAGGAAAAAGAAAAGGAAGATGATGCGGGCCCATTCTTTCTTGGAGTACTGAACACAGACAACGGCAGGGTCTATGGGGTCCTCACAGTGCAGCTAGCGGTGAGCACAGGACCAGAATGTCACACTAAGCCTGCACGCATGCCCAAAGGGAGGCTGTGCTCTGGTACCTGCTGGGGCACAGACTCTGGGGCCCAGGGGAGCTGGGTTGCCCCTCCTCTGGCATGTTGGTAAAGCCAGGCTATGCCCAGGAAGAAAAGGTTACCAGCTGTCAGCTGGTGGCTTTGCTCCATTCCCACTAAAAGATAGGGCCGGCCATCTCCTTCGGTCAGGCATCTCAATCCATGGCTAACAGGTCTCTACAGATGTGTGGGGTCTTTGAGAACAGACCCCTCCCACTGCTGCCCAGACAACACGGGGGCGACAACCAGGCCCACCTGTCCGTTGGCACTTCCTGGCTCCCTGTGTATCTCCCTTGGCCCTGCTCTGAGGGCTGGGACATCTCTTCCTGAATGGGCTCAGCAGGGCACTGTCTGACTAAGAGCCCTGGGAAGTAGGAGCTAAACTTTTCTAGCAGTGTGAAAACCACACCTCCCCAAACAAAGGTTTTTCTCAGAGCGTATCTTCGGGACCTGGGGAATGGACTCTGCATCCCTTCCCGTGGGTGCCGTGAGCTGGGAGCTGACGCGCTGGCAGGAAGGATGCGAGCACAGCTGGCAGCGTCCCCTGTCACCTGGGAAAGGGCAGGGAGGTGAGCCTGTGAGAGGACCGACACGAGAGCGAGTCCAGACCAGGGCTGTCCATACCGACAGGGGCACACGCGAACCACGTGAGGAACTTCACATTTTCTAGTAGCCTCATGAAAAAGGAAAAGGAGCAAGTGCCAGTGTAACATGGGGTCCCGGAAGCCTCCCGTCCCTACAC
>NW_006159563.1:7408731-7441655 GCF_000334495.1 Tupaia belangeri chinensis
CTACACGAGTCTGACTCTCGGACCATGGCTGTAGCTTCCTAAAAATCCCACGGTTTGAGTCATGTGTTTGGAGTTGGGTTTTGCCCTCGGTAGAAGGCCAAAGTCTCAGGGTGCCTAGGTCCTCATGCCCTCACTCACTGCAGCAGCCGAGGTGGGCTCTGAGACAGGACACAGGGGTAGCACCAAGGCAAAGGAGCCCAAAGGAGAGCGGGGGCACCTGGGGGCCCGGGGCAGACTGTGCACCTAAGAAAGAAGTTTATCTTCTAGAAATGGGGTTGGTTGGCACATGTTTTTCTGTAAAGGGCCAGAGGGTAACTATTTTAGGCTCCGTAGGCCAAGGCCCTGCTGTAACTATTCAGCACTGCCGTGTAGGGTGATAAGGCCACAGGCCCCATGCGCACGAGAGAGGCAATGTCCCAGTAGAACTTGACTGATGACCCAGGTCCCATGTGGGCTGTAGGCTGCAGTCTTTTTTTTTTTTTTTTTGGAGAGATTTTCACTGTAGGGCGCGTGCGCTCGCCAGACAGACAGAGAGAGACATAGAGACAGCAAGCGAGAAATCACCCCCCAGGGGGGATGGTCACGCCGCAATCCCTTCTCCTCCATTCTCCTCTTGGGATCTTGGGCACGCATGCACATGCGCCCGGCGTGAGTTTTAAGCCACCGGGTCCGGGACACGAACCGCGGTCAACTACGTGGGAGTCCAGCGACATAGCCATTACGCTAACTGCTGGTTCCCAAGGCTGCAGTCTTTTGAACCCTGTCCTAGATCATCTCGAAACAAGCCCTAGACAGCCACCTTGAGAGCTGGTGTCGTGCATCTCCTGTGCTCAGTCTGCTCTTCCCTGCGTGGGTGCTTTTTGTCCTGCTGACCTCGCTGTGGCCTCACGGCTTCTGAGGCAGAGGTGGAGTGCGCCCCTGGTGCCAGCACGGAGCAGGGGTTAATCCATGTTCGGGGAGGAGACAGATGTGTGTGTGGAAGAGAAGATCTTCACAGCAGACAGTCCTCAGTGCGCATTTCCAGCCTCTTAGCAAAAGGCTGCTGTGTTCACTCGGGAAACAAGAGCTCTGTGGCTGACAAGCGCCACCAGAAGACAGCAGCCTGGCTCACAGCTCCACTCCTTGTTAACATGCAAACCCACAGACTAATTTTGGCATCAGGGCTAGAGTCCAGAAAGCAGTGTCACCAGAACCACCTGCAGATAGGCTGCTTCCTGGGGTGGGGGGGAGAGGGTAACAACCTCTCCCCAACCCCCCCGCCCCTGCCCCCATCACCACTCATTTCTTCCTCCTTCACCGAGGAGGAACAAGACTACAGCTAGCTGGGGAAGTGCAAAGGCTGTTACTGGAAAGTCTAAGTGTCTCCCTAGGCCTGTGCAGCACCATTAGGTGACGTCAATGGCTCGGGTGTTCTAGCTCTGTTCTCAGAACAGTGCTAATTCATGGCAGGCAGTGAGGTGCTTCTATTTAGAGCCTCAGAAGAGAAGAGGTAGCCCCGTGCTCCTGCATCCTGAAAGCCTGTGCTACGAGCTTGCCCCTGTGGCCAGCAAGGTAGGAAGAATTCAGAGCAGGCAGCAAGCCAGGACGGAGACATTTAATTTCATTCAAGCTAACCAACGGCTGGAAGGCCTACTGTGTGCCAAGCAGGGTGGGCACACAGACAAGCACAGACCAGAAACCCTGCTAGAGAGGAGAGGGTAGCTTAGCACGAAAATAGCTATAATGGTGGGGGTGTATTTGACACAAAGCAAAGAAGGTGATTTGGGGGCCTTGAGGAGGAGGGTGCTTCCTGGCTGGACCAAGGACAGGCAGACTTTGGGCATGCAGAGGTACAGGGAGACGAACGGGGTCTGTTCATTAAGTGAACAACGGAGGAAGAGCAGCAAGGCTGAAGTGAGAAGGGTGTGCTCGATGTGGCCGTGAGCTGGGCTTGCTTACTTTCTGGGATGAGAATGACTGAGTCCAAGTGGGCCATGTCCTCTCCTGCAGATCCCCAGCCCAGAAAAGCCGGTTTGCCCTGCTGTGTTCAGAATTTGTCTCAAAAGAGATACCAGGATTGCCCGGCCTCGCCCTCTGCCTGTGTCACCTCTCACACAGACGTCATTCTTCCTCCTGCTATGTCTCAGCTGGCTGTTGGAAGACAGCATTTTCCTACGATAGTCCATTCTTTCTCTCCCAAGAGGCAAGTCCTTGGAGCATTTCATTTCATTCAAGCTAACCAACGGCTGGAAGGCCTACTGTGTGCCAAGCAGGGTGGGCACACAGACAAGCACAGACCAGAAACCCTGCTAGAGAGGAGAGGGTAGCTTAGCACGAAAATAGCTATAATGGTGGGGGTGTATTTGACACAAAGCAAAGAAGGTGATTTGGGGGCCTTGAGGAGGAGGGTGCTTCCTGGCTGGACCAAGGACAGGCAGACTTTGGGCATGCAGAGGTACAGGGAGACGAACGGGGTCTGTTCATTAAGTGAACAACGGAGGAAGAGCAGCAAGGCTGAAGTGAGAAGGGTGTGCTCGATGTGGCCGTGAGCTGGGCTTGCTTACTTTCTGGGATGAGAATGACTGAGTCCAAGTGGGCCATGTCCTCTCCTGCAGATCCCCAGCCCAGAAAAGCCGGTTTGCCCTGCTGTGTTCAGAATTTGTCTCAAAAGAGATACCAGGATTGCCCGGCCTCGCCCTCTGCCTGTGTCACCTCTCACACAGACGTCATTCTTCCTCCTGCTATGTCTCAGCTGGCTGTTGGAAGACAGCATTTTCCTACGATAGTCCATTCTTTCTCTCCCAAGAGGCAGACTCCAAGGACTTGCCTCTCCGGTGACTTCATGGTATTAATGAACATGTCCTGGTTCCTGATGAATGCCTATGAAAACGCACACAGACATGGGTACTGCAGATGTCCTGGGACAGCTGCCTGAAGCCCATCACAGGCTCACCCACTCACCCCACTTTCCCTTCAGGGGCCATGCTCTTAATATTCTCCCATGGATCTCCGACTCCAAGGACTTGCCTCTCCGGTGACTTCATGGTATTAATGAACATGTCCTGGTTCCTGATGAATGCCTATGAAAACGCACACAGACATGGGTACTGCAGATGTCCTGGGACAGCTGCCTGAAGCCCATCACAGGCTCACCCACTCACCCCACTTTCCCTTCAGGGGCCATGCTCTTAATATTCTCCCATGGATCTCCTTGCCTGGCCAGGCTTCTCCTCAGCCTCCACCTCACCTGTCTGCCATGCCTGGCTGAAATGGATTATACCTCAGAAGCCCTTAAAGACCTGTCCCTACTTATGAAACCTACATCCAAATCAAAGGCCATGGTTTGCAAGTTTTCAAAGATGGATCATTGGTAGTTACGTTTGCTGCGTGCTTTTTGATCAAGAAATGACAAAGCATGACATAAAATACATTAATAGTAAAAGTATAAACTGAATAGAAAAAATACCTATTACAATGTTGCTCTTTATTATACTACCTCAGAGAGTTCTTAACTATAGAAACTTATTAAAATTCTATTAGAAGACAACTTTCAAATGTGTTGTTTTGCATGATCTAATGGGAAGAAAAAAATTCACACTACTAATTTGGAATGATTCTTGTTTTTGATATGAATTCGTAGGGTTGAAATGCTCAAGTGAACATACACTTTTATTTGTTTAAGAAATTAAGATAGCGGGACAGGCAGGTGCTGTGGTGGTTAAGGGTGCTGGACTCCCACATGGTGGACTGGAGTTCAAGTCCTGGACCTGGCAGCTTGCTTTCTCACCACTCCCCACCCCCGAGTCAAAATGAAAATAAATAAATAAATAAATAAATAAAGTAAAAAAGAATAATTCTTTAAAAAGAAAATTAAGATAGAAAAACCAGCACATTTTTTATTTGGAGGAAGACTTTTATGCTGTCATAAAACATACTAGCCTAGGGAGTCTCTCAGCCACAAGCTAAATCTTCACTGATGTGCATTACTAATAGAGTGATACAGGCTTTCTGGGGAATTTAAAAAAGTTGTCAGAGGAGCTCACTTCTCCCACAAACCTTCTTAATTGGCAAGCACAAGAAGATACAGGGAAAGACAAGCAGAGAACAGAGGTGAGAATGTAACACATGGTCAAACTGACAAAGCAATGGAGTGAGCCGAATACTGTACCTTATTATTGTCAGTGGTACAACACAGTTTCTTGAGGGAGACAAAATGCCTAATTTTCCTAATAACATAAATAATCAGTTATTAGTGAGTCAGATATGAGATGATTCAACAAATTAGCAAAGGAAAACATCAACAGAGCCTTCTTAACACAAAACTCTGGGGTCCGCCCTAGGGCAGATTTAAACTTCAAGTGAAACCCAATCTACAGAAAACACATTTTCACACAGAGCCTACACATGCCTTCAGAAACTGGGCCTCCCTTATAACAGCGCTGGCTCTGACACACTTTCCTAATGGGTATTTCATCTGTAGCCGAGGCCTGAAGTTTGGCTCCTGGGATGCAATCCTGCTACAGATAAATTGGTTTGAATTCTGCTGACACTTACAGTTTGATAGCCTCTGCAAAAAGCGAAAGATTCATTGGGACAATGGCCAAATTTCGTGGTTGCTGTTTTTATATTAAACATCCGATGTTCTTTTACACTATGGTTGTCATAATAATGGCATTTTTCAGGCAGAGAAAAATCCTCTTATTTCAAGGTTGTGGACAGGATCCTGAGGCGCCCCTGCTCCTTGGTCTTGTTCATTATGACAAAGAGAAGCAGGCAAAAGATTACAAGTGCCTCAGCCTGGTGTTCAAATCAGCTCAAGGTAGATTTTCCACTGACTATAAAACCATGAAATCCAGAGAGTTATTGTTATACTTTATGCTCCAAAAGCTGTTAGAGCCTTGACTTTCTCTTTCTCTCTGTATCTGTTTCTGGTTCACTTTTCTCTGGACCACTCTGAAGAACCCAGAAAAAATACTGGCTAGGGCCAACAGGTGGCCGGTGATTGAGGCACTGGACTCCCACATGGCTAACGATGGTTCAAGTCCTGGACCTGGCAGCTTGCTTTCTCATTTTCCCTCTCTGTCTCTCTCTCTCTCTCTCTCTAATCAAGCTGAAAAATGACAATAATAAAATTAAATAAATGATTCTTTATAAAAGGAAAATACTGGCTATTCTGTAACAAGCTTCACTTGAATAAGAGAAATAAAATTTCCCTACTTTCAATAAAAATTACCTTTGAGAGCTCACTGCCTATAAATTGGGGAAAAATAACACTGGAAACTGTCTGAATAAAAGAACTTCGTTCTCTTATCTGTAAAACCAGAAAGCCCAGAAAATTAATTCTGATAGAAATGACCAGGCAATAGTGTACATCTCCTCTGCTTTGATTACTTAATGGTGCTGGTCACACACACACAAAGTGATTCTGAGCTTCAGTTCTCTGGGAGGATGGTCCAAGGATGATGGTGAAACAGCATGGCAGCCACGGGCATTACCTTCATCCTGTGGCTCTGAGCCCTAACCCCGATGGCAATGGCCACATGGAGGCTGGTGCAACTCAGGGAAAAGGCCTGTGGGCAGCCTCTTTCCCCAGCTCATCGCCCTCAGTCAGGGTTTACCAGAGCCCCACCATCCAGAGTGAAGCAAAAAGGGAGCCACAAGTTACACAACAGCACAAAATCCCGAGTGGCACTCTCTGAACTGACGGGAGAGTAACTGTGAAACCAGCCCGACAAGTACAATTGGAGGGGGAACAACCTACGGACACTTTGCCAATTTCATGCAACGTCTAACTTTCTAATCATGCAACAATTTGCAACAACTCAGGTCATCCTAAGAGTTCTAGGGGAGACTGTCCTTGCTCTAGTTCTTGGCAAGATAACCGCTGGGTTGTCTTTTTCTGAGATATCACAAAAAGCCATGTGTGCCTTATAAGCTCCAACTGTGAAGCTGGTGTTGATGTTCAGGCTGGTTTGCAAAGTCTCATCAGTGATGCATCGATAGGGGACTCCAGTGGTTTTGTAAACTTCCTCATGAAATCTAAGTAAGGGAAGGAAAACTGCATATTTTCCTTATAACTCCCCCAAATAAATTGGCTTCGCTGGTTATGTGAGAGCCGATGGAATTGGACACCCTCAGCTCCTGGCCAGAGACCCCTCTTTCCACATCCAGTGGTATCCAGAGCTTTTACCCTGTGGAGCAAGCCAAGAGCCAGCCTGAACAGGCAAAGCCAGGCCTCAAGAAGGCACAGGTTGGATCCATGTGTACTGAGGGCTGAGGCAGGAGCCAGAGGGCATGTTGTTATAGGACAAGGGACACCTTTAGAAATTGAGCCTGTTTAATGAGGGTCCTGTGGACAATCCAGTGGAGGTGGGCAGCAAGGGAGCTGGGTGGTTCATAAGTGACCGTATGCAGGCTGGTTGTGGTAGCACACCCTGGCAGACACTACTGCTCAGCAGGCTGAGGCCACACAGGAGTCCTGGGTTCGATTTTGATTTCTGGTCCATGCTACAAGCAAGGTGTGGTGGGCACCTATGGTCCCAGCTGCTTGAGAGGCCAAGGAGAAAACCAAAAGCCGTAAGTAGAAAAGGTAGGGGGACCACATCTGAGAGTTGCTGCCTTCGGGTGGAGGTGCCCTTGGCATAGTCTACATACATCAATCCTGCTGCACTGGTGGAGCTGAGGCTTACACTGACCCTTCCATATCCAAACCCAATGCCCACCAGGGCCCTGAGTCTTTATCTTCTGCTATAAGAGTTGAAGAATTTGCTCTCACCCTCCTTGGCCAATCACTGGGGTGATCTTCACATGCTGTTGGATACTGTCCCCGGATTTCCGTCTGGCATAGTAGACACCCTGCCATTCCTACATGGACAAAGAGAGCACTTGAAATCCTTTGGTCAAGGAATACGGCTGCTCCTCCAGAGGGTCTCTACAGGCTGAGGAAAACAATTCCTGCAGGCCTTCATTACATTCCACAAATCTGCTGCATTGTTGTACCCCCAGCAATGCTGACATGGCCACAATGCATGAAGACAAGACCACAAGATCAACATGTCCACTGCCAGGCTGTCCCAGGACACTTGACCAGTAGGTGGAATTTTCACTGTCAGCCCTAGGAGTACTGTGGTTCAGGTCAAGGGGTTCTCCTGAGGTCTCTCTCAAAATCTTCACAACCACCTGTGAGCTTGGTATTATCATCCTTGATTTACAGATGGGTACACTGAGGCTCAGTGATTCCAACCTATTTGCCCACAGGAAACAGAAGATGTGGTAATACATTCAGTTCTCTTTAACTCTCCTTGGAGTCCACCATCCTTCTAACATCCGACCAGGCTTCTCTAGGGTTGGTCAGTCTCCTAACAGTTTCCACAGAGAGCATGAAGATTCTTCCTCTCTCTGGACCCTGAAGATTTGGCTGCAATAAAGTGCCACATGACCACAGAGGGACCCAGGGCCAGTGCCACTATTTCCAGAGGGAGTGGCTCAGTGAGAAACTGGGATTTTCTAAAGTCATTATTTGCCCCTTCTCTCACAAAACGTGGCTACCTGTGACCAGATGGAGTCACCGGATGTGTGACTGTATTCTTTTGGCATTTTTTTGAGGGAGTATTTTACAATGTCCTGTTTCCTTTCCAATCTCACTGCTCTAACTTTTTATTATTATTATTATTGATTTTGGTCAGCATCTATAATTCAAATTAATTTTATCCCTGTAAAATGGTCCCTCTATTCAATTAATACAACACATATCTAATCACTTTACATCAGAAAAAGGAAGATGAAAGGAATACTATGTGAGGAACTATTCTGAATGCTTAAAAGGAAATGCAGAGGCAGTTTCAGCCAAGAGCACCCACTGGTGGAGAGAGCTTAAGGAGAAATTCCTCCTGCATTTCTACCACTGCCTCTATTGACCGGGATGAGACGGAAGCTTCGGGAGGAACAGATGCAGCAAGGAGGAGGCCACACAAGGATACTGAACAGCAATGAGCAAAGAAACAGAAAAGGAAAACTGATGAAAAAACTGGACCCACCTGCAGATGCTGATATTAGATACTTCCAGTCCCCCCTAAACACTGGAGAAACTGAAAAAACACACAGCAGCTTTCTGGGTGGAACTCTGCTCAAAGACAGCCATGACATTCTAGCTGCGACAGGAGGGTACATTCACACATAGGACGAAGAGTCCTTATATAGAATCATCCATTCAATGTCATGATAAGCACCAGATTCAGCGACCCAACGCTAACTCAGAAATCAACTCATTTTGCAAATATAAGTGATCTTCCACTTCATTATAACATTATTAAAGAGGACAGTCTTAAGGATGGGACATAAAGACTCAAGGACCATAATGCACTGGGGAAGGGGTCTGTGGCCTTATTTTGCTGGTGTAACTCACCTTTCCCTTCTTAATGCACGTATTGATGGTGTCGAGCAGGTCTGCCCGGTTCTTATCGCTTTTGGGCAGGTCTGAGAGTTCTTTCCCCAGCAGCTCACCTTTGTGGTAGCCCATCATCCTTTCAAAGGCTGGGTTGACATACTGTGAACAGGAGATGGGTACAGATAGGTGTGGGGACACGAGGCGGTATTCATGACATATTGCTGTGTCCTGTGGGAACACACTTACAGGGACCCAGGAATATCAAGCAAGACGTGCTTAGAGTGAATGTCCTCTAATGCAGGTGCTGACGGTCCCCTGTCCCTAATCTTCTTCCCCCACAATACTGTCTCCCTCCTAAGCAGCAATTTATTCATTCAACTGCCATCTCTGTCCCTTGAGGGCAATAGAAAGAAACTCTTCAGCCTGAAAAGAGCCAGAAGCCCTGATCTGGCAGTACCAGACTCTGGTACTCATTCATCATGTACTGCACTATGAATAATAAACTCAGTGACTGAATGTAAAGTAGTAATAATAATAATAATAATAATAAATATCTTTTAAAAAAATCTCAAGTAGAAACAGAAATAAAAATAAGTGAGAGTTCAACTCTACAGGTTGTGGCTTATATTAGTTCTCTCTCTACAAGGCAGCAAACTAATCTCTCACATTTCTTTTCCAATTGCCACTCCCTATTAATCAGCGCTGTGTTTAGGGGTCACTTCTGGCCTATTCTCAGCAAGAAATCTACCCATGCTTCTGGGCCAGAGCAGCCGTCTCAGCATTGGGCATGGGGCAGACATGCAGGGAGGTTCCTCTGGGCTCATACTGGGCCACTGGACTTACAAGTTTCTTTCTTTCCCAAACTGCTCTGGAGCCTGGAACATGGAGCTATTACCTCAGTCGACTCTTAGCTCCTTTCCCCACCCTCCAATTTCTTTTCAAAAGTAGTAATAATAATAATAATAATAATAATAAATATCTTTTAAAAAAATCTCAAGTAGAAACAGAAATAAAAATAAGTGAGAGTTCAACTCTACAGGTTGTGGCTTAGATTAGTTCTCTCTCTACAAGGCAGCAAACTAATCTCTCACATTTCTTTTCCAATTGCCACTCCCTATTAATCAGCGCTGTGTTTAGGGGTCACTTCTGGCCTATTCTCAGCAAGAAATCTACCCATGCTTCTGGGCCAGAGCAGCCGTCTCAGCATTGGGCATGGGGCAGACATGCAGGGAGGTTCCTCTGGGCTCATACTGGGCCACTGGACTTACAAGTTTCTTTCTTTCCCAAACTGCTCTGGAGCCTGGAACATGGAGCTATTACCTCAGTCGACTCTTAGCTCCTTTCCCCACCCTCCAATTTCTTTTCAAAGAACAGTCACCAAATGAGGAGCCACGTGGAAGGAGATATGCAGCAGAGAATGTGAGAAAAATGTGAATATTTCTGCATCTGGATGATGGATTTCTTTGGGCATAATTTACATCCATCTGCTGCTTCGGAAATGTTCTTACCAACTGTAATCACTCCTGCCCTTGGCTGTGTAATCGCGGCAGGCACTGGTGACGCAGACACTTGGTGAGCTGTTCCCTTGGGAGCAGCGCCTCCATTCACACAAGTAGCCTCAAGAGTTGAAGAGGATGGAAAGGTGCTCTGGCCATCAGCCCTCAGGGCGTTGGTGAAGAGGAAGGGCCTGTGCCATTGTCTTCATGGAGCTCTACATCCCGTCCTGACTGCATCACTTACATGTGACAGCACTGCCCTCCATTGACAGGGTGGAACACCATGTCCAGCGTGGCTCCTACTCCCTGGGTCGGCCCTCTAGTTCCCTGGTCCCTGATTACATGCTGCTGAGCAGTCTGTATGCCCCCACCTGAGCCTTCCCCAGTGCCTTCTCTGCTCAGAATGCCCTTCCCCACCTGGTGGCATCACTAACTCCAACTCCCTCTCTTCCTCTAGGAAGTGTTCCTTGACTACCTACCCATCTGAGTTGGTGCCACCTCTAAGAGCTCCCTTGACTCCAGTCAGACTTCTAACAACTTGTTGCACTAAATTTAAGCTTCTGTGTATCTCTTGCTTTCACTAGGCATTACAATCCTCAAGGGCAAAGGGTATTTTATATGTATCTTGAGATAGCCAGAATGGTTTCATACACACTTGATGAATGAACAGGCAATACTAGAGGATGTGTATTCCTTACTTGTTGACTATATTGCCAAGCATTTTTGTATGTGTTTATTCTGGTTTTCCCATTAGGTTGTAAATATGGGTAGAAGTCATGGCCCTTCCTTCTTTCTAGGGCTCCTGTAACCTCAGAATGTAGTAGCTACTCCAGAACACAGACTCTGGAGCCAAGGCACCCAAGTTCAAATCCTGGCTCTGACCATAACTAGTTACATAGCCATGGGCAAATTACTTAACTTATTCAATCCTAAGTTACCTTATCTGCAAAATGGGTAGAATAGTACCCAGCTCATAGGACTGTATTAAGGAATAAATGAATACGTGCAAAATGCTTAGAACTGGGCCTGGCACACAGCGAGTACCATGTAAGTGTTTTAAAGAAAATATGTAGGTAGTTAGTTTAGACAGACGGAGGTGTGGAGAGATCAAGAGAGGGAGGGAGGAATGGACAGGTCAACAGGCAGACAGATATTGAAAAAGGATGGCTCAAACCTGAAAGATTCTATTTTGATATCTGATGACATGAAGTGTTTTCTTCCATACCTGAATCACATGGTCATCACTTGTTATTTCTATGGCTTCATGACAGTGATCTAATGCTGTAAACACTGAATTACAGGCCCTGAAAGGTATAAAGGATTGATGTTAGTTTTTCTACAAAAACTGTGACATTTCAACTATTAATTTAACAAAGTAAACAGACCCCAGACTTATTAAAACCCTATTAATTAATTATTAGTATATTATTAATACAGTCTGAATGTTGGTGTCCTCCCCCTGTTTGGAACCTAATGCCCAATGTAACAGGATTAAGAGTTGGGAGGCCATTGGAAAATGATTAAGTCACAAGGCCCCCACCCTCATGAACGGGATTAGAGCCCTTGCAAAAGAGCCTTGAGCAAGCTACCCTATCCCTCCCACATGTGAAGACATACAGAAAACACCATCTCTGAGGAAGGAGTCTTCAGACATTGAACCTGCTGGCGCATTGATGTTGAACTTCCCAGATTTCAGAACTGTGAGCAACAAACTTCTGCTGTTTATAAATTACCCAGTTTGAGGCATTTTGTTTTAGTACCTTGAAGAGACTAAGTTGGTTATTAATATGTTGAGAAAAAAGTAGTCTTTCAAACTAAATGCATAAGCCATAATATATATCTTTGTGTATACAATACACAGAGAAGTGGAACGGACTACGTGTGTGCTAAATGAAACCACCATGCTGACACAAGAGAATCAAGATGCAGAGACTGTCTCGTAAGTCTTCTGTTTCCTTCACAATTGTGATCACGAAAAAGTCAAGTACCCATAAATCAGGAGAACCCTAAGTAAGCCCAAATTGGACCTGAAGTAGTCTGACTTTTTGCAACAGTCGCAGAAACATTTTTTTCTCCTTTCTTACTTTTGTAATACTACTCTGCTTCCAGCCATACCAACTGCCAGGAAAAGGAGTAAATAGGGCAGAATTTCTGTCACCTCACCATTGACCCTATGTGGCACCCCAGGTGAGGGCTTTTCTTAGCGACCTTCCCTGTAACACTGAAATCAGGCTCTCTCTTTCTCAGTGATAATTTTAACTAACTCCCAAAGCAAGAGCAACTCCAAATACAGTAAGCTATTTACTGCCCAACAGCTAGAGCTTTGTATTCCTACTACTATCCAAAGAATCCTGACAACAGCTTTCTTACTCATTATAAACAACAAAAAAAGTTGATTTACTAGACCGATGTTTCCTCTTTTAAAACAAATTCTTAAAATGTTATTTTTTTCCACTCCTAAGGGCAGTTTAATTTGCCACCCTGTTTGGATCTGTTCTTAGGGAAGAAGGCAGAAAGGAAGGGGTACAAGCTGCTTCTGTATTTTTCCAGAAATGAGATCCCGAGCAACTTTTGTCTTCACTGGCCTTTGGTTTCCTTGTCTATCAAATGAGGATAATAAAACAGGTTTCTGTTAGGACCGAAACAGTTTATGTGAGCTATTTCTCAAAGAGCTTGGAACAATATAAGAATTCCACACATGGTACCAGTTATTATTTGTAAGATCACAGAGTAATATTTCTTTGTTCTCCAAGGTTTTCAAAAGCCGTTGGTGAAAACTAAAATGAATCATAACCTAACTTTTCTCAAGAGTATACCTGAAATGTCAAGCCAAGAATTGTATTCAATAATAGCGAGGTAACCTGCTTAAGAGTGAAGGATTTTGGCCCACTGAAGATGGTGTTCCCATAGTTGCAGAGATGAAGATATCAGTGGGTGACAGAACAAGTAATTACTATATGGCTTAGCTGAGTAGAGAGAAAATCAATCTAACACCGCTGAAATTCCTGAGGGATACAGCATATTTTCTTAAGTTGCTCCAGTTCACCTAATTTGAACTATATACTGTTCTATTACATCACTGCATTTGATAATAGGATCATTTAAAATCAGAAAATAAAGGGGGTCAGCAGGTGACAGAAAGGTTAAAGCACTGGACTCCCACATGGCTGATGGTGGTTCAAATCCTGAACAGTGGCTTGAAACTCATGCTGGGTGCATGTACGTGCATACCAAAATTCCAAGAGGAGAATGGAGGAGAAAGGATTGAGGCATGGCCAAACCTGGGGGTGATTTCTCACTTTCCCTATCTTTGTCTGGCAAAGGCACATGCCATATGGTAAAAACCTAAAAAAAAAAAAAAAAAAAGGAAAAAAAATTCTTTCCTACCTAAGTATTTTCTCTAAAGTATAATACCTGGATGTCTCAACTAATATAAACAGGCACTTTAGAGGATTATTGTTTTTGTCAATGAAAGAGCTTGTCTTCATACATGCATCTTAGAACTGACCTCCAAAATGTACCCATTAAACATTCGTTTTATGATTATCCACAAGGTATAAACTCTTTAAGTGTAAGTCAATAGAATGAAGCAAATTCTTATCAACAGTTGAAGCCAAAGGATGTCAGTAGAAACAGTGTAGTCTTATTCCCCCGTGACAAACACTGCCGGACTGCATCGCTTATGTGGGCTTTCAACCTCTTTTGCTTGATGGTTCTATTTAAATAAACCTGCAGCAAAATGAGGTAATCAATTTGAGTCATGTCACTGGAGTTTGGAAACTTAATTGCTTGTATTAATTATTCATACTTTTCAGGCAGAAGAACTTTAGCTCTATTCATTTTCTGTTCTTGGTAACCAACACCTTTATTTCTGCATCGTTCAGGTGAAGAAGTTAGAAAGTTGGCAAAAAGAAACACAAGGGAAAGGTAACTTCCACATCAAAACCCATGAACTATTGGCCCTGTAACCACTTCCTGTGCCCCTTCTTAAAGCATTTGAAGGCTCAAAGGAAAAGGCAAATATTACAGGGATCCAGGTAGAAAGTCTAAAAACATAGGGTTTGGATGTCAATATGGAGAGCACTGCCCTGAAATGTCGGACACCGGGATTTGCCAGAGCTGCCGCCAATGTGCTCGGCAGCTATGGTCATGTCAAGAGCCTCTCTAGCTCTCAGAGTTTTCTTCTGTTAATTGTGGCTAAGACAGTTGGATTACATGATGGCCAAAGTCCCTTCCAAAAGTACTCTAAACTCGACTAAAACATCAGACACACACACATACGCACACACACACATGCTGAGGCTGCCTGGGGCAGGGGTAGGGCAAGGTGGTGGCTTGTAAAGAGGAGATTCTATACAGTCTACATCCCAGCAGGGACAGAAGATGAGTGGGGAGTGGGGATGAAGCAAGAGTTTCAGGACTTGAAAGCTGTTTTCCACGTGTTCCTAGGTAACTGTGTTGTAGGGAGCTCATTACTTTTTTTTTTTTAAGGTCTTGCTATAGGGTGCATGTGCTCTCTAGAGAGATACAGAGACAAAGTGAGAAATGATCCCTCAGGGGGGATGGCCACACCAGACTATCTTCTCCTCTTGGGATTTTAGGCATGCATGCACTCATGCTCAGAATGATTTTCAAACCACTGGGTCTGGGACTAGAACTACAGTTGGCCATGTGGGATCCCAACCACTCTGCCACCTGCTGGGACCAGGTACTCATACTTTAAGCCTTTGCAGCTTGGTTTCCACTCCTGTGACACAATGGCTGTGTCACAAACCTAGATGACGATAACGTGCTCTACGAATGTCTGTTAATACCAAGAGATGTAATATTCCATGGAATACAGAATTTTGCCCATTGAAAACTTGGATTTTTTTTCCTCTGAAATCGAAGACTGCTACTACCTGAAGATTTGGAGTAAGATAAACATGAAGATTTGGGTGTAACTCCTAGACTGACTCATGATTGAAATAATTAAGCTGGTACTGAGTTAGTATAAAATGATCAGTTTAGATTCTTGATAGTAGCTAACTCATTATCTTTGTTTTACATAGAATATGTCTTTTCATGATAAAGAGGCATAAGAACATTAGAAGGTATAAATGCTCATCATTTAGCCCAGATTATTCTAGTCACTCTCCATTTCATGAATTCTGTTCAAAAGAGTAACTCATCAAATATTCAGAGAAATGTGACTTAGGTCTCACCTCTTTAGAAGTTATTATACATAATGGAATCTTAAAATTAGATCACATTTTTTTGTTTGGTCAGATCAAATGACCCTTCTTCTTTCTTGGTTAAGTAAATATGGTCACACACATGGAGACCTGGACAAAAGTGACCACCCTTAACACGACATCATCCTGCAGTACTGGCTGTCCTTGCAGAATGACAATAATGTTACATATTTAGCTGCAGCCGAGGGCGGAATTGTAGGGGAAAGTATTACATAATTAGACTATAATTATTCTGGCATTGTATAATAAAGAGCCTCATTTTCCTAGTCTGCAACAAATGGCAAGGTTGCTTGCCTGTCCTGGGGTGCAGGTAGATGCTCTAGATGTCCTTGAATGCCCTACAGAGCTGGAGAAAGGACATGGTATGGGTCGTTGTTCCCCCATCTGCTGGGCCCAGATTAAATATACCTGAGGAGAGCTAACATGTGTGAGTGCTTGCATGAAAACACCCCCAAAGGGGGACAACTTGGATAAGCTTAAGGCAGAACCAGCCCACAAGCAGCAGCTGAGGCTGGTGCAGAAAGTAAGAGGTTCTGTAAGCAAAGCAAACCCTCCTCCCAGGGGCCACCGCCTTCCTGAGTCAAGTCCATTCGCCAGCTTCACACTGATTGGTATAAAGATTTTGAGCCTTTTCACTATAACCACAACAACCAGTCCGATTCCCCAACCAGTCCTGGGCAGTGTGGAATGAGAAGGTTTAGTACTTACTTGCCATTAGGTACTTAGAAACTTGCAATGCACTGAATCTGATGATACTTGGAGAAGTTTTCATGCCCTGACTCGAAGCAGATGGCCTCAGCACAATAACCTAAAGCCTTTTATTCATGCCTTTGTGTTGGCTGGGTGGTCTATGTCAAATTGCCAAGTCTGTCTTTGCCCATTCAACATGGACAAGGTGCCCTGACAGCCCTGAGTAGCCTCCCAATGCCCAAAGCACACTGAAGAACCTGTACCACATCTCTCCCTGGCACCTAACGTGTGCTGTCACATTGAATGCTTCCTAAGAGAACAGATGCACAGCTTTAAAATGAGGGAACTGCTTATCAAACCAAGAAGGTGCTGGGCTATTCAGATTTTATTGTGGATAATACTCAATTAAAACACACCAAAGTCCCCCTTTCCTATTTATCCAAAATAAAAGTACTAAGCTTACCCCTCAATTAAAAAGTAGAGACCTTTAGGAATAAAAACAATTAACATACATTATTAAAAAGCATAAATTACTGAAGTCAAAGCAATGTGGTTTTCGAGAAAAATTCTATGACGTGCTCTGAAACTAAAAAAAAGTATATATATTTATGTGTGTGTGTGTGTGTGTGTGTGTGTGTGTGTGTAGATAGACAGATAAATAGATAGATAAAAAGAAACCATGGGCAGTGGGCATGGTGGCAATCTGGATGTAGTCCCGGCTGGGAAGCTGCGGTAGGCAGATGACAATAGACAGATCTTGTCTAAAATAAAACCAAACCAAACCATGGGATTTAATTCATACATTCAAAAAGTCTGTGATAAGAGTCCTCACCAAAGGCTGTTACCTGAATTCCCCAAATATTTGACTTCCCAGTGGTTTAAGGTTCTTTTTAAATACTTTCCACACACCTCAGAAAGTGACTATTTATCCCCACCATCCCCCTTTATTTCTTAGGGTTCTCTATCCACCAAAAAGAGACTTCCCTAAGACGGTATAGCCTAGGAAAACCTGCTTCTGTGGGTTGACGCCAATCCATTTCTGTTTCCCAAGGACAGAGGAGGAATAGGTTTAAAAAGGTTTTTTGTCATCTTTGAATACAAAATGAGTAATCAAGATAAGATGTATAATCATCACAGGGAGATGATATCTTACACATTTTGCACGGAGCCTGAAACTATCAGTGACCTCATAGAGGTCAGGGAAAGATGCCTCTCATAAGGAACTTTCTCAGCATCTTATAGCCTGAAGCTGCTTGGGGCTTGCTCTCCCAGAGGAAAAGGGCTGGCAAAGAGTCTCTTCCCCTTGGGCTGGAGGAGGGTGGGTGAAAATATCAGGGCACAGATGCATCTCTAAGCAAGCCTGAGCAAGACCGGACAGGAGCTTGGATCCTGATATTCCAAGAGGGCTCAGAAACAGAGCATCCCACAGCCGTGCATTCAGCCAACAGTCCAACAGCAAGAGAACCGCATCCCAGGGCTGAGCACCAGTGAGAAGACAGCTCTCAAAGTGCTATACCAAGGTACTGCAAAGGTTCATGGGAAAATGGGATGAAAGTACATGTTTAGGATTAGCAGATGATGTGGAGGTTAAGGTGGCTGGATCCCACATGCCGACTGCTCTGTTCAAATCTCAGACCCTGCAGCTTGAAAACCACACTGGGCATGTGTGCACGCATGCCCAAAATCCCAAGAGGAAAGTGGAGGAAAAGGGACTGTGGAATGTTCATCCTCACTGGGCAGTGATTTCTCATTTTCTTTCTCTTTCCCTGTCTGTCTCTTTCAGGGGCATAAAAGCATCCTATGGAAAAAAAAATTTTTTTTTAAAAGTACAATTTTTGGGGGGTGCAAAAATAAATAAAATAAATGCACTTTTTCTTTTCTTTTCTTTTCTTTCTTTTTTTTGGAGAGGTTTTTGCTATAGGGTGTGTGTGCTTGCCAGACAGACAGAGAGAGAGAGACAGAAAGCGAGAAATCACCCCTCAGGGGGGATGGCCACGCCACAATCCCTTCTCCTCCATTCTCCTCTCAGGATCTTGGGCCTGCACGCACACGCGCCCGGCATGAGTGTTAAGCCACCGGATCCGTGACTCAAACCACAGTCGACTACATGGGAGTCCAGTGACATAGCCATTATGCTAACTGCTGGTCTCAATAAATGCACTTTTTTTTAGTAATATGCATTTTCCAGACCATTTTGAGACTTTTCGTCTACCTGTAAAGAGACTTCCGATCAGTTTCCTGGAGATACTTCAGGCATTTTGAGACCACAAACAGACTTCACAAAGTTGTTATTGTAGTTATATAGCATTTATTATGGTTAGGATAATAAATATATCCATAGGTTTCCCCTATACATAATATTCCCAGTAGGAATTTATAAATGTTGAAAGTAGGAAGTAGAAAACAATCCTCAAAGGCTATTCTTAATCTTGATTTAGTGGTACAAAAATTAAACATTACTTTTCCTACGCTATAATTTGTAAACTGCTGTGAATAGTGGAAAATACTGTCAAAAGAAGAAATGCTTCCAAGTTATTTCATTATATCAAGGAGACCCGGTTTAGATACTTCTGTTTACCAACTGCCATTATCCGTTTAATGGCTTCGAAATCCCTGGGATTCAGCTAGGAACCTGTGACCAGCAGCATGCTGACAGATAAGATTTTATGAAGAACTGTGAACATGGTGTTGCTATCTTATTTTGTTACATACCGTAATTTGAATTGTGAGCGAACTTCTCCATGCTCTATTTGAATCAGCTCATTATAGCAAGCAATTATGCTGCTGTTCTCCATAAATCTCTAAAAGAAAGCAAAGATAACACATAAGACATATATGATTACTTCTTAGAGAGTCAAAAAGAGAGACATACGTTGTTCCTGTCCCCAGGTAACTGTTACATAAGACAACTAGTGGGTAAGATGAGATGGAATAAAACAGTTGTCAAGGTATTGCAAATGCTCGTCTCAATGTATGGGAAACAACAGGCCAGGTAACACTGCACACTTCACTCTGTTCATAACAGAGGTGAGATAAATTTCATTACGAAGACTCACAGGAAAATAAACATGCAAGGGCACACAAAGTGTCCCCAATTGCGTAATTACTCGAACGTGTTGCTTCACTGCATGAATAAAAATATCACCTAAAACCCAACATGCAACCTGTTCAGCATCACCACACTGTGAAGGATCTCTTCTAAAGGAAGAGGCTGCTCTTTGCTTCCTTCCTAATTTTCTGAGTATCTAAGGCAGAGCTTCATGGGATAGATGTTTAAAGCTCAATAAACTCATCAACAAATGAGAAACAACTCAATTTAAAAATGGGCAAAGGGTTGATCAGGCATTCCTTGAAAGAGGGCTTGATCAGGCATTCCTCAAAAGAAAATACAGAAATGCTTCCATACATGTTTCCATACATGACTAACAAGGCCATGAAAAGATTCTCAGCATCGTCAGTCATTCTGGAAATACATACCAAAAGCACAATGAGATGCTGCCTCATACCCACCAGGATTGGTAAAATGTTAAAAAAACGAAAATAACAAGTGTTGGTGAGGACATGGAGAAACTGGAACCCTTGCACGTTGCTGGTAGGAATACAAAATGATCTAGTTAATAAGCAAACTAGTGTGGGAGTTTCTCAAATAGTTAAACACAATTATCCTATGACTCAGTAATTATATTCCTCAGTATATACCTCTAAAAACTGAAAAGTGGTATGGTATTCAAACACTTGTCCATACATGTTCATAGCAGCATTTTCTACAATAGCTCAAAGATAGAAACCACCCGAATGTGCATCACAGAGGAATGGATGCACAAATTGTGGTGTGTGCATACAATGGAATATCGTTCAGTCATAACACAGGAAGGAAATACTGATACGTGCTACAACATGCATGAGCCTTAGACAAGCACTACATGAAAGAAATCCAGACATGAGTCATCACCTATTGTATGAGTCTATTGGTATGAAACACCCAGACGAGGTCAATCCACAGAGCTGGAGTACAAATGGCCTGTGGTCAGGCCTGGTGGAGCGGGAAAGGGAGTGTAATGGAACAGGGTTTTCACTGCGGGCTAATGAAAATGTTTTAGAACTAGATAAAGGTAGTGGTTGCACAACACTGCGAATGTGCTAAATGTCACTAAATTGTTCACTCTAAAATGGTAAATTTTAGTTTCATCTCAACTCTAAAAAGTTTCATGTGCTTATGAAGAACCATTAAGCACCCACGCATCCTAGGTCCGAGTTGCTCAAGCCCAGAGTCTGAAAGAGAGCAGGATCTTCTTTACATGACAGTCCTGAAGTGACTTTTTTACATTCCTTATATATGATTTTTACATTTATGTGTCTTAATATTATATATATATATATTATTATTATTACTCATTGAATACACAAAACTGAGCACTTCCTCACATGAACATGTCAATGCTTAATGAGAAATAATGAAATCAGACAAAAAAGCAAGCAAGAGATAGCAAAGGAACATATTTAAGGACAATTCTACTTAGGAATGGGCAATATGTCTTACATCTTCATTTATTTTTTTCAAAAAGGTCCAGGGGCTGGTAAGCAGCATGGTGGTTAGGGTGCTAGACTCCCGTAGAGCCAACTGCAGTTCGAGTCTGGACCCTGTGGCTTACTTTCTCTCTCATTCCCTCTCTGGTGAGCATGCATGCCGTGTGCCAAGTTTTTAAAAATTTTAATAAATAAAATTAAATAAATAATTAAAAAGAAAAAAACAGTCCAACCATCGTAGTCCAAGTGACGGGATGCCACTGCAAGAGTCTGGGGCCACGTGGAAGGCCTGGGCTGGATCCTTGACCCATCTATCAGCCAGGTATGCTAATGCACACCTGTAATCCTAGCTAACTGGGAGGGCTTGGCAGAAGATCACAATGGGCAAGACCTCATCAAAATATTTCTCTCTCTCTATCTCCCCTTGTATTCTCTCTTTCACTAAAATAAGAAAAAAAATAAGGTATAAATATACATCATGCAAAAATATCTGAGCATATGACTAATAAACTATTAAACAGAAAGATAACCAGAATTCCAAAGTATTCCAAACCACCCCGTCACATTTTTTAGCCTCTCAGATGGCTCGACAAATAGAGGGGGAGAATACCAGGCCCTAACAGAAGGTACGTTTCTGAGATTCTTTCAGCCAAGTTGGCCAGAGAAAGAATCAGTCCCCTTTCCCCTTCCTGTCTTACACACACACACACACA
Organism: Tupaia belangeri chinensis; assembly: GCF_000334495.1. Lineage (NCBI taxonomy): Eukaryota > Metazoa > Chordata > Mammalia > Scandentia > Tupaiidae > Tupaia > Tupaia belangeri. The sequence goes on from NW_006159563.1 coordinate 7,429,757, forward strand.
CACACACATATACACTTCCATACATCTGGAGTGAGTGGAAGGCTTCTCTCTGGACCTCTGGTCCCCTACTAGTTCATGTGGAGGCTGAGAAGGGCTGACACAGAGGGGGAATACTGTCTCTTTGATTTACGAAGCAAAGTTAAAGTATAGTTATAAGTAACAGCTTTTAACAGCTCTGGGAGTTGTTAGCTGATGATCCGCAACAACAACAACAACAAAAACTATGAAAAAACATGTTTTGAAAATGTTGGGATAAGCAGAGTTAGCAGGTATCTGTACTGTAAGACTTATCAGGGCATTTAATATGCTGATATGCAAGGTTGCTAATGTGCACCACCAATTCCCCAGGGAGGGAGAAGGAATCCCATCTTCATGGATTCAAACTGATATGACCACAGAAGCCTTTTATAATGGAGCACTTACTAAGAGTTTTGGGAACACTAGTGTTCTGTGGAAGAGCTTGGGAAATAGTATTTTGGTGGAACCAACCTAAAGTTTGAAATTCAACCACGTGCATTTATTTGTGTCTTGACTTGGTCCATGAGCTCACTGTGTCTTGACTTGGTCCATGAGCGTGAGCTCTGGGAAGCTCTTTTGCTGTTTTGAGCCCATTTCTTCCTCTGCAAAAGTGGAGTAAATATCAAATCCTTTATATGCAGAGGAGGATGAAGTAAATCACCTGGAACCAGGTCCAACAAATAATACATTGCAGCAACCCACTTCCTACTGCACAGGAAGCCACTCTACAGAGAACCAAATCCTACATTTATGCCTAGGATATTGCATGAATGTAGTAAGAGCTCTGTAAATACTTGTTGAGTTGAGAAAGCATCACTTCAAGTAGCAAAAGAGCACATGAACATTGATATAAGAAGAGCTGCAACTGCCCTTTGCTCAGATGCTGGTCTCTAAGAGGCTTAGCATGAACTATGCTTTGGTGTAGTCAGCTGTGTGTGCAGAGCTCCAGAGGTGTCAAGGGGGATGCTGTAGGATACTGGATGGCACAACTTGTTCCTGGATTTCCACTCAGAGACCATAGACCGAAGCATTGGCCAATTAGCTAGCAACACAATGGCCGGGTTTCAGCAGGTGATTTAATACAATTGAAACAACTCTAAGATAGGAAACAACCTCACAGAAGGCAAGAATTTCTACATATTTGGAAAGGTGTTTGGGTAGAGAGATGCCAAAGATAGGATTTTGTCCCAAAAAGGAGAATGGCCACCTGGAGTTCAGCCTTGGCAGATCTCATGCCACAGTAACTCAGGGAAAGCCACTGCAGGTGCAATGTGCTTCCCTTGGAAGAGCCCAAGATACCAGGGCACCCTGACCTAACTGGTAGATGGTCTCCATCAGACAGGGCATGAGGAACACCAGGTGGTTCCTGACAGGGTCCATTTTTCACGCTCCAATCACCCTGGCTGACTACAAAATCAGTGACATAACTAAACAGAGAGAAACAAAATCTTCCAGGGCAGCATGGACAGGTTACAAAAAGAGTAAAAAAAAAAAAACAATGGACATTTTGTTACTCAAAGAGCGTCTATTGTTTCTACCAAGCTTTTCTGTGAGCAGATGAACACTCTCAGCCCTTCAGACAAGAGACTATCACTTCAAACAAGACCAATTTCAAGCAACTGGAGCCGGGTTCACTGAGTCAAAAGTTGCATTCCAAAATGACACTGCATAACACTTACGTGGGTCTTTATCGATAAAACCCATAGTGTGTCCCCGCTATTTTCCAACCATCCCCTAGATAATGAGGAAATCTTACGTCCTCATACTCCACCAGGTCCTGACTTCAATAAAAGAACATTGTTGGACTAGAGTGGTTAATACTACACAGAAGATCTATGAAGCCTGTGAATAATTTTAGAGTTCTTTTTCTTAGAAAATGAATGGGCAGGGCCAGCAGATGGTGTGGTGGTTAGGGCAGCTGGAATTCCGCATGACCAACTGTGGTTCATGTCCTGGACCTGGTGGCTTGAAAATCATGTGGGGTGTGTGTGCATGCATTCTCAAAATCCTGAGAGGAGAACGGAGGAGAAGAGATGGCAGTGTGGCCATCTTCCCTGAGGAGTAATTTCTCACTTCCCTGCTCTCTGTTTCCCTCTGTCTCTCTTCTCTATAGCAAATGTGTGTGCCCTATGGCAAAAACCTAAAAAAAAGAAAAAGAAAAAGAAAAGAAAATGAATGAGTAGGGAGAATAAGTCTCAGCTACGGCTCCTTTGCTGACTTTCCTTCTTCAACTCTTCATTCCTAAAGTCAGAAGCATTGTCTTATGAGTTCTCATTAAGATGCAGCATATAAGAATAGCTTTCAGAACCATATGCCAACCTTTGCAAGGAGACAACAGACAAGAGGAAAGTGTTAGGAACACTCTAGCTAGGAACATTGCAAGCTAGAAATATCCATTTCTATTACACATTGCAAGTCGCCATGCTACCTTGAACTGTTTATATAGTACTGCCCTTTCACACTGAAGTACACCAAAATGCACTTCATCACAAAGTAGCATCACAAAGGTAGTTTCTGCTTCTCTGTGGTTCACAACCAAAAGGGACACACACACACACATTTTTTTTTACATGTATATTTTTAAGCCCACTACAGCAAAGCACCATTACTCAAGGCATCCAAACAAATTTTCATAATTCACAAGGCACAGGCAGTATCCTATTTTGGAAGGAATGTATCATACCATCTATTTGAGATTCAGATTACTCCTATCACAAGACTTTGAAAATACTGGGTAAGCCTAGTGATTTAGTTGCTTGGTAAGTCTACTTGGAGTAATCAATCTTAGTTTTCAAGCTGCATATCACCGTTACTCATACAGTTGTCATTCAATTTTTCTTTACTTATGTTTATAGTTTAAACCAGGAGTTTGTAGGATTCTATAGATCATTTGCTTGACTTTAGATTACCAGCAGAAGTTACATAACTCAACTATGAATTGGCACCCTACTTTTCTTGAAAGGGAAACTTTTTTTTTTAAAGATAGAACTAATATATATGGTTGTTATAAGAAAATTGAAACACACAAAGGTCCACCACAATTTCTCTTTAAGAACTCATTTTCTTTTAAAATTATGAAATGTATTTCTTTTAAAACTTCATATTTTGATCACGTTTTCCTTGCCCAATTTTTTCTCTGTTAAATTGATTTCATCATTTTCTTCCCATTTGCATGTATACAACCTTGCTTCCAATCAAATTTCTGCTTTGAGTTATTTAGTCTATTGATAAGTTTCCTTGGAATAATCAATCGTTCAGGATGAACATCAATGTTACTCATATAGTTGCCACTCAAAGAATTTTCCTTGGCCGGGGTTAATAGCTTCAACCAGGAGTTCACAGGATGTTATAGTCATCATAAGCCTGTCCCTAGGGATAAGTCCTGGCCGGGCCCTGGTGAACAGGGCCCTGGGTACCAATTTGCTGGAGTTATTTATACATAAGCACACACATGAATTGAATCTAACTGGCCGGACTGATTTAAATTAGATTACCTAGGATTACAGAATTTTGATCTGATATAATAAGATGTGTTTTCATGTCATTACGTATTTGTTGCTAAGATATAGTAAGTTCTGAGAGAGAAAGTTAGAGGAGCATGAGAACAGTTACTTCCTTTCCCTCTCAGTCCTGGGGCCCGGTTCCCTAGGGAACCGCCTGGCTGTTTTGCTTTGCTGTCATGGGAAGAGTCAGGGCTGAGGTGCCTGCACCTGGCATGGTGCTGGTTGGTCGTGTACGTACCCTGTTGAAGCCTGCATGGAGAAGAGGAAGGACTGAGGCCTCTTCGTGGTCCTCCGATCTGCAGCAAAGCAGAAAATGTGGTCACTCAGCAGCTACAAACCAGGATGCCTCACACTGGAACGTGGAGAGAGAGCAATGAGGCCACTTGCGTGAGCTCTGAGAGTGGCTTCCTGACCGGCCCATGCCCACGGGGTGAGCCTGCCCTCAGGGATGCAGAACCCATATCTGCCTTCCAGACGTGAAAAAGAACAAACAGAGCAGAGAAACCCCAGCTGTGCAGAGCGCCATCCCTGGTACATGGGCAGCCTTTTCCAGCTCTGCCTGCCTTTGGGGTTGGAGCAAACATGTGGAGCAGTCCCACAAAGGGACACGTCTGGTGCTCTGCTCTTCCAGGTCTGCTATTCTCAGGCCTTCTAGAAACAGGACTCGATCATGATCTAGCTGGGTCCAGTTCTTAGTGTAAGGAACACAACCAGTCTTACAGGCTTCAGGGCCCCCACAGCCAAATGGGAAAAGAGAAAAGCAATGCAGTCAGAAGGGAGGAAGAGGGGGCCAGCGGACGGCCTAGTAGTTACATCACTAGACTCCCACATGGCTGACTGCAGTTAGAGTCCCAGACCGGGTGGCTGGAAAATCACACCAGGCAGGCATGTGTGCCTGCCCAAGATCCCGGGAGGAGATTAGAGAAGGGACTGAACGTGGCCATCCTCCTCCCCCCCGGGGGGGTGTGATTTCTCACTTTCTCTCTCACTCTCGCTGTCTCTCTCTCTTTCTCTGGCGACTGCACATGCCCTAAGGCAAAACCTCTAAAAAAGAGGAAAGAAGAGAAGACAGCACTGGGTCATTGTCACTCATTTCATGAGAAGGTGTCCTAGACAGCCTACAGTTGGATCTTCGGACTTCAGTTTGAGTGCCTGCTGGGGTGTGGGTTGTCTTATCATGAAGACATGCCATCACTGGATTATCCCCATGATGAGAAACAATGTCCCTGAGACAAACAGCTAGCAAGTAACATGGGGCTGCATACCCCTTAAATGAGGAAGAAAAGCAGAGCACAACGTCGATCCCCCCTGGGGTGTCATTTCCCAGCAGGATGGGCACGTTTAAAGAGCCAATTGGGGACAATTTCTTCACCTTCTTTGGACACAGCACATGATAGGTATCAAGCAAAGGAAAGAGACTCGGCTCCCAGGAAGAGACTCAAGGAGCGGCATGGAAGCTGAAGTCATCGGTAAGAGCAACACATCATAGCTATCATTTCCTGTGTACCAAGACGACTTTGGAATGAAGTATTTCAAGTCTCCTCTGGGCAGACTTGCCTGGGGGAACCCTACACTTTCTTGTGTTTGTTGCTAGCTTGTCAGCTCCTTTGTTGCAGAATCTGAGCCAAATGCCACACTGGGGCCAAGTCCAACAGGTTCCAGGTTCTAATTAAGGCCTGGTTCTCTCTGAAGCTAATGACAGCCATTAAGAAACTACAGCAAATTTCTGTTACTTGCAAAGATTCCAATCATCGAAGCTTGCAAAAACATTTTTTCCCAGCTGGTTCTTTCACTTGAAGGGCTGACCATTTCAGACAGTAAACCCAGCTGAGCAGTTTCTCACCCCCAGTCTCTTACCTACAGGTCCATCCCTCTTTTTGCCTTCTGACCTGGGCGTAATCGCTAGTGGCCTGCTTCTAGCCACTAGTCCCAACATCAACTTTGCTATCTTTTTCTGCCGTGGATTTAGTGCCCTTTGGCTCTCACATTACAGTCTGTCTCTTCTTAAGTGAAAAATAAGCATTTCCCCATCTCTTTTCATCAAAAAAGAAAGATAATCTGAAACAATGTTCTCTCCAGACCTCATCCTCCTCGGATATTCTTTTACTTCTGGCATATGATGAGTAAACATTTTCTCCTGAAGTGTGAGTGTATGTGCTAACAACAATTATGTGTATTAGAAAAAAAAAATGCTAAATACTTCCAAAAACTTGTGGAAAAAACAACCCCCAAAGCAAGGCTTAAATTTGGTGTTCTGGGGCCCCAGACATGCTGCTACTCTGCAAGCTCAGAAGCTGGATTATATCAGACAAATGATTCAGAATGGACAGTCCAACCTCCGGCTGGGGATGGGGGTGAGCTTACGCTTGTGAAACCACCGCAAGGATCACCGTGTGCTCCGAGGGATTTGTGGCCCGGATCGACCTGCAATGAGAAGGCTCCAAGTCAAACAAGGTGATCTGGGCTTTGTTACATTAAATGAATGGGAAACTTCACATTGAAAATGGCACAAAATCAAAATCTTTCTCTAAAGAAAGTCTCAAAACACATGGAAGACAACGAAGAAAGATGCCCTTGTGAATTAGGACAATCTCTTCTTTTTATCTTTATTTTTTTCAGCTCCCTGGCAATTATCCAATAGGATAGACTTGCCAATTTTCCACTTCAAAAATCGGCAATTCCACATCAATTCCATGTTTTCTGATTGAAATTCCACACTGCAAGAAAATTGGCAGTCCTGTAATCCTCTAGTTATCATATACCTGAGGAAGCTAACTGGGTTGGATCTTTTCTTCCTTTAAAATAGTAGATAGTTCAGAAAGCTGACCTTATAATAAAATCGAAGCGCTTGCTTGCAGCTGGATATGCATATGCAGGTTAGAGCCGATAAAGACTGGCCCACATTTTTCAGCGGTGCTGTTGTTGTGCTTAAATACCTCAATCAACTCGGTCATCAACCAGGCTAGGAAACACTGCCGAACAGTAACCGCCTCTGTGTAACGCTTTGTTGTACTGCGACCACCTGTGTATGGTTTATTCTGCTCCCCAGGAATTCGGCAGGATCACAGCACATAAGAATATGGAATTTTTAGGTCCACAAATTTTCTTAAGGGATATTCCATGCTGTAGCTCAGATTTGGTTCTATTCTGCTCACGGGGTTGTAAGTTGATTTTTTTTTTTCTGACTATCAAAGTGTTTTCATTTCTTTTTTTAAAAAAATATTTTATACATTTAGTCCCATACATCATCACTACTTGCAAAGCGAATTTACCCAACATGAATATACTTCATACCAGTCCAGGTGAAGAGACCATACATGTTCTCATTAACAGATAATCATCCATTTCTGTGTCCCAGATATGTCTTGCCTATTTATCAGCTGGATGAACTATTAATAAAAGGTCATGTACTTGAATTTCACTATAACTCAGCATGCTTATTTTGACCTATCCCCTTGGTCTGCCCTCTGCTTATTTTGGGGTCCCTTGGATAGAACTATTATTTCAAAGAACAAAATTGCTCCTGAGTTGTTGTTTTAAATTGACACATAATAACTGTGCACATTTCGCAGTAGACTTGACCTTTTCAGTACATGGATACAAAATGTAACAATCAAATCAGATAATTAGCACATCCTCCCTCCCAAGCTTTTGTTATTACTTTGTGATGAGAACATTAAAAATCTTCCCTTTTAGCTATTTTGAAATATATATTATTTTAAACTATAATCACTCTACCATGCAACAGAATGGACTCCTCTTAACTGTAACTTTGTCCACACTGCCTGAGCTCCCCTCCCCAATCTCTGGGTACCACCATGCCACTCTCCACTCTATGAGGCAGGTCTACTTTTCTGCATTCCTCTTGTGAGTGAGAACGTGTGGTATTTATCCTTCTGTGCTTGGCTTATTTCACTTAACACCATGTCCTTCAGGCATGTTGCCTACAAAGGCAGAATTTCATTCTTTTTCATGGTTGCATAATATTCCGTGTGTGTGCATGTGCACGTGCATGTGTGTATGCCATTTCTTTATTCATCTGTTGATGGACACTTGGGCTGATTCCATATCTTACCTACATGAATAGTGCTCCCCCAATACACAAGGGAGTGTCTTGGACACACTGATTTCCTTCACTGTGGATACACATGCCTAACAGTGGGACTGGTGGATCACACGGCAGTTCTACGTTTAGTTTTTTGAAGCACTTTCATACTAATGTACACAGTCACTGTACTAGTTTACATTCCTCTCATTAATATGAATGAGTCCCCTTCTCACCTCATCCTCACCAACATTTGTCATATTTTGTCTTTTTGATAATGGCCATTCTATCTGGAGTGAGGTGCTATCTTACTGTGGTTTTGAACTGTGTGTTTCCTGAGGATGAGCCATGCTGAGCCTGTTTTCTTCTGCTTGTATGCCCCTGAGTGATTTGACAAACAGCAGGACTTTGTTTTTCTCTGCAGCTATGGGCATTCCTCCTCTGCATTTTATCGTGATTGTTCTACCACTCCCCCAGGGACAGTCAGCTCAGATTGCTCCAAAATCCCATCACCTTTCTCAAAAAATGTACTTTCTCCATGTCCTGTTCCTAGACCTCACGCTATGTGGGTGGAAGGCTCAAGAAAATGATGAGCTGCTGTATTCCTGGTAAGTGAAGTTTCCCCTAGAGAATAAGTGCTATTTGAACAAGTTCCTTTGGAGAGAATGTCTGCCTTCGTTCACGGTGGGGAGGGGAGCATAGGCCAGTACCCCTCCAAGGCTGGCACAGACTACTTCCTAGACAGCCGCCCCACAGAGCAGGTCCTGCTAAAGTGGAGCTACATTTGTTTAGTGAGATGACTTCAAAAAGATTCTGAGAAAGTGGAAGTACAGTGTAAGTTTATTTTTGGTGTGAAGAAAATTTGGGGGACTGCAGGTGGCATGCTGATTAAAGCTCTGGAACAGAACATGGTTGACCATGGTTCGTGCTCCGGACCTGGGGGCTTGCTTTCTTACTTTGCCCCTCTCTCTCCCTCTGTCTTTCTCTGATGAGTATATGTGCTCTCTATAAAAATAATAATAATAATAATGAATAAAAGTAAGTAAATAATTCTTTGCTAAAAAAGAAAATCTGAAATCCATGCATAGTTTTATTGCTATATACATTGGTCATGAACTTTTAAAGATCCCACATATACTTAGAAACCCACTGGATACTCAACAGAAATGCCAGTTAGCACCTAATGAAAACAATACAGTGTTTCAGGGGTATGTTCCAAGCTCTAGGGCAACGCGATGTGCTTCTCACCTTCCTTCTCACTCAGCCTCCTCATCCCAGGAAAGGTCATGGTTACTGCTGGGCTCCATGCTAGGAGCGAGCCCGTTTTTTGAAGAACTTCCATACTAATTTACACAGTCACTGTACTAGTTTACATTCCTTTTGGGCAAGAGGCAAATACTTCATGAACGTCACTGGGTGGAGCATGCACTCCCTGGGACTGGCCTCCATCTCTGGGGTTGCTTTCTGCTTCTTACCTCTCCCTCTCATCCCTCCCAAAGAACTTGTGTGGTGAGAGGGACCTGGACCTCCTGCTGACTGAGACCACTAAGGACAAGCTGAGGGTATGTTGGGCTGGGGTCCAAGGAAGCTTGTTAGGCTAAGGTCAGTCCACTGGAAAGTCAGGGAGCTAGGCCAGAGATGATAATATGCAATGCACATCATCCAGGAGAGTGTCCCCCACTCATCTCCCAAGGGACGTGTGCTGGTAGTCAAGCACTGGGGAATCTGGCCACCCTCAGCCTGACCAGTTAGCGGTTAGTAAACACATCGCCAGGTATGCACACCTGGCTTCTGACCTGCACAGACCCCCCATTGTCCCTCCGTGCACTGGACAGAGGGCCGCTTGTTAGGAAACAGAGCTATAGTGCTTTATATCAAAGGAGACGTGAAGTTGATCTGCTAACCTGGGCCTTTATAGGAATTAAAAGGTTTCTTCCTATTGATTTTTTTTTTAAACAACTGAAGCTTGTCTTACAGTATTTGTATATACAAAGAACTGTGGCATTTCTACTATAAAGCCATGTGAGAAAAAAACAGACACATTTAGTTTAAAGGACTCAATTCTACCCTTAAAACCATTTAAAAACAAAAATATTAGCGATAGCATCCAAATATGTCATGATATATTATATGTATAATTACACACATTATTGAACAGCAAAATATAAAGACATGATATGTTGAGACCATTAAAGCATTTTAACATAGTTACTTAAGACAAGTTCTTCTTTGGGAAGCTTAAAAATCATCAAAGGATACCAAAGCAATGCCTGTGATTAAAAAACAAAAACTAAAACAAAAACACAACTTTCTCTTAATCCATTAGTTTCTCAGTAGGCTATCAAAGGTTCTTAGAAGCCATTTTCCTACCATTTCACTTATTAATATTCAAGAAAATTCCAGTTCTATATGCAATTGGACTCTGTCCTAGTCTAGCATTTAATTAGTGACCTCTTCCTGTCTAGCTTCAAAGCATTCCACTTCTGCTAAATGGATCAGTTCATCCAGAGCTAACTCTTATGACTGTGCATTTATTTATGAACAGACATGTGTTTCCTCCCCAGAGCACAGCATTTCTGTAAACAAGCAGGGGTTTGGGTCCCTGGAAGGCTTCTTGTGGTGGAGGAGCAGCTGCCTTTCCTCTGTAGCTCAGAAGCCTGCTGTAGGATCTACCCGTCTATGACAGGCAGGGAAACGTATATTTCACACATTTCCGATGCTCATTTTGGGTCAGAATAACGAAGGTTGAAATCCAACCAGATCTGTGTAATAAGAACTGCATTTTAATGTTTTCTATGAGCAATACTCAGGGAGAGGGAGGCACTGAAGTTTTCAGGGGAACCCAACTCACACCTCTAAATTCAGCACAAATCGATGTGAAAAAATAAGAAAGGCAAGATAAAGCCACTGGAGATAACTATAGCTTTCACCATAGAAATCTGGACGTATTGCTTAGACACGCCAACACATTTTAGAAAGATCTGGGATGTACTGAAGACATCCATAAATGATGTTCCCTTGAAGCTGGTACGCAGACACTAGTTAAGCATGTTAAATTGGAAAGGTACCTGCACACTGCCTCTGCATCGAAGTTCCGGGTCTGTCTGTGATCGATCACAATAATTTCATGATGCTTGTCGAGAAAGCATTCCAGGGCTGACTCTGGAGTCCGAGCGATGTTGCATCGGTAACCAGCCCTGTCACAGGCCCACCAGAAGCCATCACTCTGACTATCCTCCTTGGCAAAGATCAGCAACACCTGAAACACAGCAAAGGAGCATCTTGAGAGAAATCATCAGTCTTAAAGATTGTATTGAAACAGGTCTGTGGCATACGAATGACAAGTGAACCCTCTGGGGTTAAGCTTTCTGGGTTCAAATCCCAGCCCTCCCAACTGATTACAGTGGTCTTTGAATAGGTATTTCATCTTTGGCCTGTGGTTTCTCTGCTGTAATAAGAACAGTGTTTCCTAGGCTATTTGGGAGACCTGAATGAGCACAGAATAGACACAAAGTCATTCTGGTGGGGGTGGCGATTTGCTGCAATTACATTTTTAATTTCCTAACTAGCTTTGCTTTTTAAGTAAGATAAACAGTAAAATTATTAAGAGGATGCTTAGCACAATCTAGTTTTTGATACACAAATACTTGGTTCCAGTACAGTGGCATTTGCCTCAAGTCCCTGAAGACTACCCTCTGAACCTCACACTACTGCTTCCAACACCCCACCGTTGCCAGAATCTGGGAGAAATGATTGTGAAATGTGAAGATGGAACTAAATTGAGGAAAATTTGCCTCTATTTGCCACATAGAAAAGTGCAGCTCCACCCAAGAGAAAACAAGTAGTGATCATTTACATTATTTCCCTTCATCATCCCCAGAGAATCAGCCCCGACTCTGCCAGTCAGAAAGCCAGAGGCAGCCCTACTACCACCTGAGCTCATTTGTCTACTTGTAGTCTGCTCTGGTTTTGACGTCCCCCCAAATTCACGTGTGGAGATTTGTCTGTAACAGGATTAAGAAGATATTAAGAATCAGAACATGGTGTTAAAAACGTTGAGTCTTTGGAAGAGGTTAAGGATTAAGGTCATTAGGCTGGGTCCCTGCGGTTGAGTCCCAGTGGGTTTATAATCGCTCTTGTGAGGACTCGGCAGGACCCTGCCGATTGTGGCCCCTGGGCCTTGGACCTCGAGGTTGTAGACTAGACAAATCTCTGTTCTCCTAAATTATCCAGACGCAGGCACTTTCTGTTATTAGCAACAGAACAGACTCGAACATGGTCTACCTCTCCTGCTAGAGAATAAAAGCTTCCAAGGCCTCGCCAGCAATGTTCC
>NW_006159563.1:7442107-7449597 GCF_000334495.1 Tupaia belangeri chinensis
CAGGCCCAGCACCCAGCAACACTGACTAGCTGCTCAGGAAATATGTGAAAAGCGAAAGAATAACTACTTTCAGGGTTTTCTGAGAACTGCCAGAGAGCGTTACAGTAGAAGGTTCCCTCCAAGGCCCAAGATATTGGTAAGACATTGAATATTCAGTCTTCACTCTGGTTCGAACAATTAGAAATAGAAGGATAGTTTCTCAACATAAAGAGCTTTTAAGCCAATAGTCAACATCATTTTTTATGGTGAAATACCGAATGTGTCTCATTTAAAATCGGAAGCAAGCCAAATTGTCAAACTGTCACCATTCCATTTGAAAAATATTTTATTAACTGAAAATTGGAAATCCACAGAAAAGTAGAAATAGTAACACAATGACTCTCATCTATCCAACTTCAGCCGCACCAAGTCCTGGCCAAACTGGGTGGAGCTCCGTCCCTACTCGCTTTCCCAACTCCTGTAATTCTGCAACAAAATATACATTATTTTTGGTAGCAAACCCAGAGATCTTATCATTATATCCACATACACTTGTGGAAGATAAATACTCTTTTCTAGAAAGACAAAAACACAACAGGGTCCACCAGGTGGCAAGTGGACTCCCACATGGCTGACTGCAGTTCTAGTCCTGGACCTGGTGGCTTGCTTTCTCCTTGCCACATCTACCCCTCAACATCCCTCTGGTCAAATCGAAGAAGAAGAATTAATAAAATTAAATAATTCTTATATATATTTTAAAAGCATTGCGTACTTAAACCTCCCCAATAATTCCTTCACATCAATATCCAACTGTATGATACATGCCATTTATTTTCTGCTTTGAATAATTTTCTATTCTCTCAAATGCCATGTTTCCAGAAGAAAAATAATATATATTTTCAACATGATTTTGACATTTCCTTCTTAACATGTGGCTTGAAATCATGTTCCAGTAACACATGTGGCAACTACACTTCTGAAGGTTTTCTCAGGCTGAGCCTCTTCCTTCCAGAACACTCCTAGTGTCTCAGCCACAAAGAGTCTTCTAAAAGAACCGAAAGGACCCTCTCCTAAGAGAAGTAAAATGCACAGCCTCGAGAATTTTGATAGGGAAATGAAAGTCTCCAAACCAAACTTTCAACAGGGGGGCCACCACAAGAGAAATCAGTGGAATTAACTGGTCTGAGCTAAAAGTCAATAGCCCTTTTCTCGGTAAAGCTGTCGTTATTAACACAAGAGGCTCAAGATGTAGAGTCTAGACGTCAGAAAAGTTGACAAAACTTCTTGTTGCTCATCTGTCTGGATGAATTATGGATTTCTAAACGAGAATCTGAACACTCTGTATTTCCTCGAAATCATTATCATTATATAAGAACATACCTATTCTCCTGTTGGACATTGCCATAGGGCCACTCACCTCATTCGTCCATGTGTCCTTATAAGATGGGAGTATTCCACTTTTAGAAAAATGATACATGTCATTACTCCACAAATATTTCCTGAATGCCTACTATGTGCCGGGCACTGTTTTTAATTGCTTAAGGCACATGGATGACTCTTTGTGGGTCCAACCACAGTGGCACAGGCAGTAGGGCACTGTTGCACCATGCTGGAGTCAGCTGGGAAGGCCTGGGGTTCAGATCCTGCTTGACCTGAGCAGGCTGTGCGTGCCTGTGGGTGTGTTGTGACCCTGAATGGCTGGAAGAGAGAGGGACCAATTGGGAGCCAGGGGGGGAAATGCTGTCAATGCCCCTGTGTGCCCATCTGTCTCTTAATTAATTAATCTTTTAAAAAATGTAAAAATAGACTCCTTGCACTATAATGGTAGAGGGATGTAGGTGTAGTAAGTAAGGCGGGTACACGGAATGTTACTAAGTGGCACATGCCGTGTAGGAGGCGGTAGAGCAGAGTGAGGGCTCAGGAATGGGTGCTGGCAGAAGCACCAAGTAGATGACTGGGGCTGGCCTCATGTGGGAGCAAATGCCTGAGGGGAGGGGAAGGAGCCATGTTGACACCTGAATGAAAGGCTTTCCAGGCAGAGCTCCATAAGACCTAGGGAGGACGGCGTGTGTCTGATGTGTTCAAGAAACAGCAAGGGAGGCAGTAAGGGATGGGAGGGTGACAGGACAAGACGGTGTAGGGGAGTCCTTAAAGCGGCCTCAAAGACTTCCTGCTAGATCATGGCAAAGCCTTCTAGGCCATTTTAAGGACTTAAAAAACTAGGTTTCACATGGAAAATGACAAAACTGATTGAAGGTGGGGAGCTGTATTCATCAGGCCTTTCTACTTGCTGTTTCTGATGCTGTCACATCGTGGGCCTTGCTGGCTCTGGAGGGGCAGCCCCTCCCAGGGGTAACCCATTCCTAGAGGCAGCAAATGGCTCCCCCTTGAGAGCACCTTTCCTGCGCATCACCCAACCCAGAGCTCACCCCTCAACCACCTCCTTCATCGGCTCTCACAGTCTGAGCTAGTAACTCCCTGCCCTAGTTACTCCAGGGCCACGTACCAGACTAGGAACAGCCCCTATGACCCAGACCCCCTGAAATTATTCAAACCAGCCAATCCTAAACCAGTTTATTCTGCTCACCTGCTCCTTCCCATGGAAACCATAGAGAAGTTCTTGCCCTTGTTCTCCTGCCCTCTCTGTGTACTGACTGACCCTGGTACTTACCCAGCGAATGGTACGGGGAGGCCCCCGTTGGGAACTGTAAATAACAAACTATTTTTTCAATGGTGATTGCCTCCTGATCTGTCATCCTTATCATACCTGAATAATATTATAATTTACATTTTAAAACAGGAGAACTTATGGCCAACCCTGTAGTGTAGCAGTTAAGCACAGCGTACAGAGAGCCAGATCCAATATGGCCAGCCAGGGTTCGATTCTCAGCCCAGTGGCTTGAAAAACATGCTGGGCACACATGCCTCAAATCCTGATGGGATGGAGAAATGAAGGAACAAAGATGATGGAGGGACCACATCCCAGTGAAGAATACTTTCTTTCTTTCTGTAGTGAGCACACATGCCCTCTGGCAATGAAAGAAAAACAGGACTACTTATATTATAAAGGTACTCACCAGAGAATCTCTTTGGGTATTATTTAAAATTATTTCCAGTTATAAAAATTTAATTTAGACTACTTTTCAATTATTCAACTCTTTAGCAAAATGAAAATCTATGGGAATAAAACATTGTACTAATCACCTTTTAAAAAATTCTGCTGGGGCCAGCAGGTAGCGTGGTGGATATGGTACTGGACTCCCACATGGTTGACCACAGTCCTAACAGCTTGAATATCATCCTGGGCATATATGTGTGCAGTCCCGAAATCCCAGGAGGAGAAGGAATTGCGACATGGCCATCTCCCATGGGAGATGGGGGGTGTCATTTCTCACTTTCTCTCTCTCTGTTTTCCTCTGGCAAGTGCACATGCCCTATGGCAAAAACCTTAAAAAAAGAAATTAAAAAATCTGCCTAGCTCTGGAAACTTATACCTTCTTCAAGAAAGTGATGGACCCAAATAACCAGGCTCAGACTCTTTGTCCCATCTCCCAGGCCACTTCCTGCTGGGCTAATGATACGCTATTTCCAAGAATTTGGAATTTGAGGGACCAGCAGATAGTGTAATGGCTATGTCGCTGGACTCCCATGTAGTCAACCGTGGTTTGAGTCCCGGACCCAGTGGCTTAAACTCATGCCGGGTGTGTGTGCGTGTGTGCCCAAGATTCCGAGAGGAGAATGAAGGAGAAGGGATTGCGGCGTGGCCATCCCCCCTGGGGATTTCTATCTCTCTGTCTCTCTCTCTGGTGAGCGCACGTGCTCGATAGCAAAAACCTCTCCAAAACAAAACAAACAAACAAACGAAAAAAAATTTGGAATATGAACAGAGAGATACAGAGACTGGAAACTCGAGACCTATGGCCAAATAACGTCAGAGATTATTGAAGGCGGAATCTTAAACGTCTACTGTCAATGTGCTTGGAGATGGTCTATGCCACCCTTTCTAAGTATGGCATTTCCATTCCTTTTTTGAATTCCACAAAAAACCACAATTGTACTATTTTTCTACCTTTCTAATATATTTCTGATTCATTCATTTACCTTTTTGTATAAAAAAGTCTTACAATAACGTCAGAGATTATTGAAGGCGGAATCTTAAACGTCTACTGTCAATGTGCTTGGAGATGGTCTATGCCACCCTTTCTAAGTATGGCATTTCCATTCCTTTTTTGAATTCCACAAAAAACCACAATTGTACTATTTTTCTACCTTTCTAATATATTTCTGATTCATTCATTTACCTTTTTGTATAAAAAAGTCTTACTTGCAACCAAAAAACAATGTAATATAGTCTGTATACAGCTTTAACATTCTATGTATCAGTATTGATACATATTTTTTTTTGTTAGGTTTGGCCATTAGCTAATATTTATTGACCATTCACTGAGGCACATCTCCTAAAATGATTTTGCAAAATACATTTCTATAAAATCATCATTAAAGGCATTAAATTGAACTTGATTTGTAAAGAGTAAAAAGCAAACTGACCCTTGCGCTTGCTATAAATAATACACCCAAAGAATATTATTTCTTTCAAAGAATATTTATTGATGACTTATTATGCAAGATGATAAGAACTGGGAATAAAAAGATGACAGCCATAGGCTGTCTCTGTCCCTAGAACCCTAGCAGAGGACAGAATCAGGGAATCAGGTAATTACGATAAATCACTAATAAATAATGACTATGGGCAGACCATGAACAGGAATTTGGGCACTGAAGAACAAGCAGAAGGAAGCCGTTTTGTTGTATCAATCTCACCGTACTGCTGTAAATAGCAAAAGAGTAGAAGATGAAGAACTGACCTGGGCAAAAGCCCAGAACAATGAGGAAACATCTTCCGGAGCAGACTGTGGCCAGTGTGGGTTCTGTCCAGGGTCAGAACAAACTATCAGCAGCCTTCACTTTGCATGGTAGAACCAGACCATAAAAATGACCATGCAAAGCAATCTTAATAAACAATGGTAAAAATTACAATTGTTCAGTGACCTTTTTAAAAAGCTCATTTATTTATTTACTGAGAGAGAAAGAGGGAGACAAAGAGGCAGGCACCCTCCACAGTTCCTCGGGCAGGGGTCCTCCCCCAAGCCCTGCAGCCGGCCAGGATCACAGGCATGTTGAAACAGATCTGGGAGGGCCAGCCAGGTGGTGCGATGGTTAAGGCAGCTGGATCCCACATGGCCAGCTGTGTGCCGGACCTGACGGCTTGAAAAATACTCTAGGCACATGTGTGTGAGTGCCCCAAATCCCAAGAGGAGAGAATGCAGGAGAAGGGATTACAGCGTGGTCATCCCCCTAGGAGGCATTTTCTCACTTTCTCTTTCTCTCTCTCTCTGGTGAGTGCACAGGCCCTACAGCAACTTCTTTAAAAGAAAAGAACAACCAAAGGCATAGAGCTGGGAGGCAAACACAATGCCTGCTTGGATGGCTGCCTACATTGCATGGCAGTACTCCAATTGCCTGGCCATTGTGGCCAGGTCTGTCCTGTCACCTTTAAACATTTTTGTCAAAACCTTGAGAACGTCTTTATTGTAGATTGTAAGCATGTATTTTGAAATGGAAAAAAAAATGTAAAACTAATACTTATTCACTGCAATTTAAAACATTAGAAACATTGAGAATGAAAATGTTTTGTGTCTTCTTTAACACCTACCAGGAGTAGTTTGAACAGTGCCGCCATCTTCTCCTTGCTGTATCGCCTATATGCTAAGACACAGAGTGAGCACCTCTTCTATGGCTTGGTGAACTGTCACACTTCAACGTTCGGATCAGCTTCTGCCATTTTACCCTGTGTTTCCAGTGTCGTGGGATATCTCTGGACTTCTTTTAATTAGTGTAAAGCTTTCTGCTGGCCTCACTTCTTCTACGACATCTTCATCCTTTTGTCATAACCACTGTCCTTGTCTATGCTGATACATTTGCTGACTCCCACTGGCTGCATCTCTAGAACTCTCCAAGGTAGCAGCATCGTCACTCCCACAGTCAGCTACTTCTCCTCCAACGCCATTTACATTCAATTCGAATTTTGCTTAAAGCATTATCACTGCTCATTTCTTTGCTACATGTTCATCTCTACAGGCCTGTTCCCTCTTTCAGTTTTCTATTTTTGTATAATATTATGTGTATGTATCACTGAGACACAGGAGGTAACACAACTACACATGTTGCTATCTGGACTTAAACCGAGTTACCGACGGACAGGGGCACGGAAACTCCTGAAAGGTGATTGGTTACTGATGGTGCTGCATTAGTTATTTACATAGTGATGTAAGTACTGAAGAGCTGGCAGCAAAGTTTGCACTTTTAGCAACTATTCAGTTCCAACATGAATGTAACCACAATCTGAAACATGTTGGTGTCATTTAACTAAACTAAAAATTTCTGCAAATTGAAACTGTGCAAAGGGAGGGTTACCGACACTGTTTTTTCCCCCCTTAGGGTTTTGCCATAGGACATGTGAGCTTGCTGCAGAGACACAGAGAAAGAGAGAGAAAGAGAGAGAGAGAGAGAAGGAAAGTGAGAAAATCACCCTCCAGGGGGGATGGCCATGTTGTAGTCCCTCTCCATTCTCCTCCTGGGATTTGAGGCACACACACATACACACACATAGCTGGCATGATTTTTAAGCTGCCAGGTTTGGGACTCAAATTGTGGTCAGCCATGTGGGAGTCCAGTACCTTAACCACCATGCTACCCGCTGGTCCTCCATATTGCTTTTAAAATGTCACTATGAAAACCTCAAACTGCCATGCAGGACCTCCTTCTACTTCTAAAAGGGAACTCTACCTAAACTTTCTTGGAACCACACAGTTCAATATGTCTTCCATCCTGAGCTAAAATGATAAAATAAGGGCTGACCCAGGGCAGAGCTGAGAAAGGCAGTAGTCAGGCCTGGAGTGAGAGGATGCAGAGGAGCACACGAACTGAAGGTGACTTGGGTGATCCCACTGGTAATGATAGGAACAGCGGCTACAAGTCTGGGTAGTCAGAGCAGGAAAAGTTTCAGAATGAGCCATCTGACCACCACGCAACAGCCGGAAATAGAGACTTCCCCAAAGCAAAGCGGGCAGGGCTGGGACCCACCTCTCCTGACTCCTTAAGTGAGCTTTCCCCAACTCCCGCTGATGTCAACTTGCTTTGCTGGAAATAACTAACTTTTCTCTTACTTGAAAAAAACATACAAATGCTTGTTATTATTAAGTGTTCTTTCTAAACAAGATGAAATGGCATGTTTTCAAATAAATGATCAACATCCACTACGAAATAATATTTAGAATATTTAGTTTGACTTTAAGCAAAGCCTGTTAAGAAGGAGCTTTTAGAGTAGACCACGGTAGATCATGTAGGTTGTATCCACCACGTAATAGTCAATGATTAGCTGAACTGATCGGAGAAACTCAGTTTTTTAAAAAATGGCCTGGGGGTCAGCAGGTGGCATGGTGGTTAAGGCA
>NW_006159563.1:7449619-7462937 GCF_000334495.1 Tupaia belangeri chinensis
TGTCGATGTCTCGAGTGCTCTAACTCGTGGCTCGTTTTCTCTCTCCCTCTCTCTCTCTCTCTCTCTTTATCTTGCTCTGTGTCTCTCTCTGGTCAAATAAAAATAAAAATAAATGAATAAATAAAATTAAAATAAATAACTTTTAAAACATGATATGGGAACTTCCCTTAAATGTCCCCAGTAGGCTCATCATAGAGGCGCAGGCAGTAGGGCACTGGTCTACAATGCTGAAGTCACACAGAAGGACGAGGTTCAGTCCCAGGTCAATCTGAAACATGCCAGGCACATCCATGCAGACCTATGACTCTGGCTGGCTGGAAGCCTGAGGAAAGAGGGTGTCGCAGCATGACAAGCTCCCGTGGAGGATGCCTGTTTCCTTCTCTCTTTTGGAATGAACTTAAAAAGGAACTGTCCCTAGAAAGGTGATGCTGATAATAGCTACGGTTTGGTGAGAATTTTCTAAAGGCCAGTCATTATAATTGGGTAGCAGCTCACTTAATGAACTGTTAGCAACTCTTTGGAGGCAGGCATGCACCCCATGGAAACTGAGGCTTAGATGGTTAAGAAACTTGTAGATTTGCCCATACTACACATGAGTGAGTTTTAAACTAAGATCAGCCCAACTCCAGAGCCTTTGCGATCACTATGATACATACCCTCCTCTTTGTTTTATTTTTACCCCCTGAAATAGTGGATCCAAATCCTAAGGACTCTGTGGTTCCATGAAACTGGGTAGACTGGTAGAGGACACAACTTCATAACAGCAGTGAGAGCAGAAATGAAGGGAGAGGGTGCGGCTTATTGAAACTAATGTCCACACCACTCAGTCATTTCACCTCGTATGTGAAGGCTCACTCCCCACAAGGCCATGTGATATCCAATATATACAATATTTGTATATTTAATGGTTCTAGAAAAATCTATGCCCATTCACCATGGAAGAATAAATTCTGAACAAGGTGGTGCCTTGCTAGAAAAATACTTAGGTCACAGCTGTAGGGATCTATTTCCAAATGCAGTTGGAAAGCCCAATGGGAAAAGAATGAGGAGAGGACTCTCCAAGCAGAAATACCTCAATTCTGCACACTGGGGCGGTAAACAGGTTCTGGGCATTTACAAACAAAAGGCTACTTGGTTTTCAGACAGTGTTATGCTGATAGGAATCTACTGCCTCATAATATCCCCCCTTTTAATTTTCTTGCTAAGATTGGAAAATGCAACTTTCACTGTGAGTCACATCTACACACCCAGGAGAGAGGTACTCGGCAGCTCGCTGCACTTCCAGTCCATTCTAGTCCCGTGTTCCTGCCAGCTCTGTGTGGGCTGCACAGCCCCAGACTCCGTGTCCTGACAGGGGAGCAAATTCTCCCTTGTGAACTCAGCAAGGCACCCTCAAAAGCAACCACATCCTGAAATATTCCTATCAAGTCATTTCCTTCCAAGTCCTAAGGGCTCTGGCTGATGCAGCTAATTAATACTTTCAGCATTCCAGGGAAGTAACAGCATAGATATTTTTCTCCAAGGGAAAAAAAAAATAAAACAAAAATGAAAGCACTAGGGCAGAGCTTGATTTTTCTAAGATAGTTGCAATGTCAGTAGCAGAAGTAAGAAGACATTAGATTAGACATCAGTACCCTTGAAGTCAGAGTGCTGTAAATAATAAAACCAACCTCTCAGGCCCTTCTGGGTGCAGTCAGACAGAATCATGCCATCTCTCTGTCCCCTGCAGCACCTGGCATGGAGCCCTGAACATAGCAGGTACTTGGAAGATTCTTACTGGATGGATCGATGAGACAAACTCTGTTTTCGAATGAGACCAAGTAGGAAAGACAGCCTTGGTGCTGAACTGTACTCTTAGCTTCTGTAAAAAGAGTCCCAGGGCTGGATGGTGGTGTGGCAGTAAAACACAACACTCTGCAAGGCTGACTCACATGGGAAGCTTCCAAGCTTGTCTAGAGACCTCCCAGAGTACCCTGGGCATACATGTGGCCTTGATCTGGGGCTTAGGGCTAAAGCTGGGGGTGGACTGTGGCATCAGGACCTGTTGGGCCTCTCTTATTCACAGAGGAAGTAAATAAGTTAAAAAAAAATAGTCCCTTAATTATTCTGTACCTCACTGAGAAACAGACTTTTGGCCACTTGAGTCTGCTATCATCTGGGGCCAAACACATGTGATGGAAACTAGGTGGGACAGAGAGCAGTACTGGGCTTGCAATATTCATTTTGTTATATTTTATAAATTATAAGCACAAACTGAAAAGATTTGCATATGTTTTTTTAAAGAATTATTTATTTAATTTTATTTATTCATTCACTTATTTTTCAATTTAACTAGAGAGAAACACAGACAGAGAGAGAAAGAGAGAGAGAGAGCAAGCCACCAGGTCCAGGACTTGAACCATAGTTGGCCATGTGGGAGTATCCAGTGCCTTAACTATCACACCACCTGTTGGTCCCTGCATATGTATTAATATATCAAATATAATACATTCAAAATTACAGACAGATTTTTTAAAAATAGATTTTTTGCTATGGGGCGCGTGCGCTCACTGGAGAGACAAAGACAAAGTAAGTGAGAAATAACTCCTTGGGGGGAAGACTACGCCGCAATCCCTTCTCTTCCATTCTCCTCTCAGGATCTTGGGCACACACACACATGTGCCCAGTGTGAGTTTTAAGCCACTCGGTCCAGAACTTGAACTACAGTCAACCACGTGAAAGGCCAGAGACATAACCATTATGTCATCTGCCGGTTCCTGCAGACAACTTTTTTCAAATGTGGGGGAGTGGGACTATTGCTGTGTATTTAAATCTTACAAAGGACGATATCATGTTTGAGAGAACAGAAACACATTGCGACTCAAGACTTCATTATAAAATTTAATGTGTGTGAAGCATTCATATTAAAAAAATAATTTAAGAGGCCAGCAGATTACACAGTGGTTACAATGCTGGACTCCCACACAGGAGACCATGGTTCGAGTCTCAGACTGGGTAGCTGGAAAATCACGCCGGACACGTATGTGTGCGTGCCCAAGATCCTGAGAGGAGAATGAAGAAGAGATTGCAGTGTGGCCATCTCCCAGGGTGAGGGTGATTTCTCACTTTCCCTCTCACTATCTCTGTCTCTGTCTCTCTGGCGAGCACACACAGCCTAAGGCAAAAAAAAAAAAAACCTCTTAAAAAAAATAGAAGACCCAGTTGTGGTGGCATGCACTGCTAATGCTGCTACTCAGAGGTTGAGACCGTATGAGAGGTCTGGTTCAATCCCAACAGTCTGGCACAGTGGCATACACCTGACGCCCTGGCTAAGAAAAGGCTGAGGCAGGAGGATTGAGACATGATAAACTGTCAGAAATCTCTCCCCACTCATTATCATCACCAACATTATTACTTAAGGGTGATCATAAAAGAACAGAAGTATGATGTGTAGCTTCCAAAAACATCAGAGAACATAAAATGCAGTATCAGAAGCTTTGTCAACTTTATAATAAACAGAAGGGGGTAATAAATAGAAGATACTAAATGAAACCCACTGTTTCAGTAGTAATACTTAATAGAACTAGGCTGAACTCACCTCTTAAAAAACAAACATTATTGGAAAAGATTTTAGAAAAATGAAACTATGTGCTGCTTAAAAGAGGCAGATTATAAATAGAGTTATAGAGAATACCAAAAATGAATAAAGTAAAAAAGATATACCAGGAAAATGAAGTTGGTCTGACAACATTACCAACAGATAAAACAGAATTTAAGGCAAAAGGTCATGGAGTCATGGAGGGACACTACATAATGATAAAATGGAAAGTTACCAAGAATACACAACAATCAAGAACTTTGCTACATCGAACTCTGACTCAAAATATCAGCAAATAGTAACAGATATTGATGATATTGACAAATTTACTTCAGTTAGAAACCATTAGATCATTGGTCACAAAACTAGCTGTAAAATTAATAGAGATGGTTTTAACAGTGTAATTAATAAACTTGAAGTAATTCATGTACATAGAACCTTGGACAAAACAGAGAACTAGTCTTTAAGCACTTTTTGTGGATTATTGACTTAAAAACTGGCTATATACTTGGCCACTAAGACAAGTAAGTAGCAGACACTTTAGGTAGAGCCGGAGACTACTGGGTTTCAATAAGAGGGAGCACCAGACCCTACATCATGCCTTGTACAAAAGGTAAATGGATACAGATTATAGGTCTAAAATTATAAGTTAAAACAAAGTTTCTAGAACCAAAATGAAAGATTCACAGAACACAGCAGTGATAAATCAGGCTTCATCAAAATGAAAACATTGTATTTCATTAAAAGTGTCACAGATTGGGACAAAAATGACTTCAGAATCTGACAAAGTACTTGCAACAAGAATATAAAAAGAATTCCTGAGGGGCTGGCCAGTGGTGTGGTGGTTAAGGTACTGAACTCCCACATGGTTGACAGCAGTTTGAGTCCCGGACCTGGCAGCTTGTTTTCTTACTTTCTCTCTCTCTCTCATCAAATTAAAATAAATAAATATAAGAAATTAAACAAATAACTCTTAAGAAAAAAGAATGCTAAAAGTGAATGACTTTCTAAAATTAATCCAATTTAAAAATGGGCAAAGATTTATCCACCAAGGATTTGGAGTAACCAGAAGTTCCATATTGTTCATAGGAGTATATAATGGTACAACCACTTTGGGAAAAGATCTGGACTTATCTTCCAAAACTAAACATTATTATTCTGGAAGTTTTGGCCAGGACAAACTGGCAAGGAAAAAAAAAGTTTTCTACATTTGAAAGGAAGAAATAATGACATGTATTGAATATGGACAAATCCTAAAGATTACACACACACACACACACACACACACACACACACAAGAGCTAATAAACTGTAGGGAGCAGCTGAATCTGAGCTAAATAATAGTGACCTTTAAAGCTAAGCAGAGCACTGACTCTCCCTTGGGCACAGGCTCTCTTGCTTGGGCCGATGCTGCACAGCCCGCGGAAGTTGAAGGAAACAATATTTTGGCCAGAGAAGGCCAGGTGGGGCTTATTTAGACCAAGGGCTGCAAGATGCTCCACAGCTTAGTTGATAATAGCAGATGCATGGCTTTACCTTACACTTCTCCCGTCCGCCACTGCCCTATAAAGGGATAAGCCTGGGAAAGGCTCAGGCAGCCTTCTCCATCAGACACGTCCGGTCCAGCCAACCCCTGCTTTTCTCTACTGTGTATCTCTGTGGGATTGCTCTTTCCAAAACCCACTGTCGCTCCCACTAGTGCAGGTCCCTCCCCCTTTTGCCTAGTAGGGCTCGACAATGAATGAGTTCAGCAGTGTTGCAAGATACAAGATTCTGCAAAATGGGAAGACATTTCATGTTGGTGGATTGCAGGGCAAAACTGTTAACAGAGTAATACCTTAAAACTGATCTACAGATTCATTGCAGTCCCTAACAAATTCCCAGCTGGCTCCCTCGACCACCCCTCCAAAACTTGGCACTCTGGTGTTAAAAGTCATCCAAAGATATAAAGGATCCAGATAGCCAAAACAACCCTGAAAAATAAGAATAAAATCAGGAGACTCATAATTTACAGTGTCAAAATTTACTACCAAGCTATAGTAATCAAGACAATGTGGTATTGGCATAAGGACAGACATATGAATCAATGCAGTAGAACTGAGAATTCAGAAATAAGTCCTCATATTTATAGTTGGCTGATTTTTCACAAAGACAATTTGATAGGAGAAGAGATTTTTTATTTGTTTATTCATTTATTTTTTTCCATAGGGTGCGTGTACTCTGTGGAGAGAGATAGAGAGTGGGAAAGCGAAAAATTACTCCCCAGAGGAGATGGCCATGCCACAGTCCCTTCTACTCCATTCCCCACTCAGAATTTTGGACATGCATGCACACACATCCAACGTGATTTTTAAGCTGTTGGGTCCGGGACTTGAACCATGGTCAGCCGTGTGGGAACCCAGTACCTTAACCACTATGCCACCTGCTGGCCCTGAAGAAGAGTATATTTAAAAAATGCTGCTGGGACAATTTGATATCTGTATGCTAAAAAAAAAAGAAAGAAAGAAAAAAAAGCTGGACTCCATGCCCCCACCCCACATCATACACAAAAAGAACTCCAAATAGATCACGGAGCTAAATATAACTGCTAAAACTATGAAACTTTTAGGGACCAGCAGTTAGTGTAATGGCTATGTCGCTGGACTCCCATGTGGTCGACCGCGGTTCACATCCCGCATCCGGTGGCTTAAACTCACGCTGGGCGCGTGTGTGTGCATGCCCAAGATCTTGAGAGGAGAATGGAGGAGAAGGGATTGTGGCATGGCCATCCCCCCAGGGGGTGATTTCTCGCTTTCTGTCTCTCTGTCTCTCTCTGTCTGTCTGGAGAGCACATGTGCCCTATAGCAAAAACCTCTCAAAACAAACAAACAAACAAAAAACCAAAAAAACAAAACTATAAAACTTTTAGAAGAAAACAAAGAAGCGTGTGTTCATGATCTGAAGTAAATGAATCCCAAATGATGCTGAATGAAGAAAACAAATTTCAGAACGTCTGCAGCATGACAGCTCTCAAATAAAACATATGAACTTTCATAACAAGAGAACATATAATGAAAGGAGGAATGGGCACATACATATGGAAAGTAGGTATGGAAATATGTATCAAATGGTTCCTTTCAGAAAGGAAAGGCAACAGAGCCAACGGGGTAATTAATGGGCTTAAAACTTAAAACAACCCTCGCAATCTTTTGTTTCTGAAAAATACAAACAAACAAACAAACAAAAAAACCCTCTCTGAAAAAATTAAGGCCCCATGTTAACATCTGACAAAAGTGGGTGTGGGTATACATATGTACTTGTATGAGTATTTTAAATAATTGCCAATTTGACAAATTACTTCTTGAAGTGAGACATCCTCATCATAAGTATTCACTGCTAGTACAGCATAGTGCAAAAATGAAGGTACATCAAATTGATCTAAAATGACACTAATCCCGGGAAGAATTCTAGAAATTGCTTTTGGAATAAGTCCCTGATATTGACTCCTTTGTTTTTATACCAAATTGAACTACAAAGTACGTGCCCCAGAATGATCACTGGAATTTTCCACTTGTTGTATTCTATATACAAATACTTGTGGCTTATGTTTATTTTTCTCCCTCTCTCTGTTCCTAAATTTGTTTTTATCAGATTTTCCCAAGCTAAATCTCTTCCTTTTGTTTTTTTCCTTTTACTAGATTTGCATTTCCTCTTCCAAGTGACTGTACAACATTGTTTTCTTTTTCCATTTGCTCATAAATCCGTACATTTCCTTGACTGGCTTTTTGTTTTCATATACGTTGGTTGTTTTGTTTACACTTTTCCTACATCTCCACTTGTCCCAAGTACAGGTCAAGCTCCAAGGCACTAGTAAGCTGCAGTGATTTTTGGTTTTTTTAAAAGATTATTTATTTAACTTTATTTGCTAATATTTTTAAAATTTGACCAGAGAAAGGGAAAGTGAGAAAGCAAGCCATCAGGTCCAGGACTTGAACTGTGGTCAGCCATGTGGGAGTCAAGCACCTCAACCACCACGCCATTTGCCAGCCCCCATAAGCTACAGGTTTTTTTGTTTTGTTTTATTTTGGACTTTTTGTTGTTGTTGTTGTTGTTGTTGTTATTTTGGGCTTTTTTTTGTTGTTGTTGTTGTTGAGAGATTTTTGCTATAGGGCACGTGTGCTCGCCAGAAAGACAGAGAGAGACAGAAAGCGAGAAATCACCCCCCGGGGGGATGGCCACACCGCAATCCCTTCTCCTCCATTCTCCTCTCGGGATCTTGGGAACACACGCACATGTGCCCAGTGTGAGTTTAAGCTGCCAGGTTTGGGACTCAAACCATGGCCAACTACATGGGAGTCCATGGCATAATCATTACTCCAACTGCTGGTCCCAAGCTACAGTTTTTACAAAGAGGAAGAAGTTCATTTATTTAGGCCTAATGGGATGATTTGTATGTAGAGAAAGATTTGAAAATTATTTAAAAGGGTCCAAAGTTTCTTCTGTATATATTTCTCCTGAGGGGGTATAGGAAGCTAGAAGGGCTGGCTGTGAGGAAGACACAGTCGTTGTCATTGTTAGAGTGAGGTCAATTCAGTGGGCAGCTGGCCCTTCTATTAATATCTGTGTTACAGGGCCCAGTAGGCTGCTTGGCTTAATCACATGGACACGAAAGGTGAGTCTCTTATCATTTTCTCTTCTCAAGCAACATCAGTTATTTACTGAACACCTTCCACTGCCAGAGTTCTAGGTACTTGATGCTATTTCATTTAGCTTGTAATTCCCACTGGGGAAGGCATTATCATCCTTACTTTGCAGATAAAACACAGAGTCAGAGGAGTGAAGCAATATGAGAGACCTTCAAAAACCTAATTGAAAATGTGTATTATGAAAAACTATGCAAGGATTTCAAAATGTTCTTGCATCAAAATAAACTCATATTTTAATTCCATTTTTCCATGAACTTTTTGAAGCACTCTCATCTATGCAAGGTTGCACAGCTGCTTAAAGACAGAGCCAAGATTCACACTCAGCCATGGCTCATGGCAAAGCCAAGCCCTTCACCACCACGCTGCTTCTTCCCTTTCAGGCTGCAGTGGGATGCTGAGCCGATTGTTTTTTTGTTTTGTTTTTTCTTCTTGGTAGAAGAGTTGCTCTTCACAAACCACCATACAATCTACTCGTGTTTTTACTGAAGATGGGGCAATGGTTAAGTCTTCAAGAAAACAATTTGAATCTTCAGGTATGACATTCATCAAAGCAAGCATTTCCATACACACATGTGTGTGCATGCACACACACACACACACACACACAGACGCATATATACACTATGTAGACATGTTTGTCCTTGTGTGGGTAGCCAGGATGGCTGCTGTTGTATGAGAAGAGCCCCTCAAACAGTGTTCCCATAACTGTGTGCCCTGGACCAAATCCCTGCTGGCAATGGAGGCATACCTGGATAGGGTCCTGCGTCAGTCTCATGGGCCCGATGCGTACCTCTGCAGAAGACACCTGCCAAATAAAGGACAGTGCATGAAAACTGTGAAGTCTGAAACTACACAAACTGACAACGCCTGCCTCAGGGAACATGGCACACTGTATTACTCTGCAGACTCTAAATGAAAGGATTGAACTTACTGACCTGGAAACAGGTTACAAACACCATGTATGAGACAATTCTGGTTTTTTTTCTTTCTTTCTTTCTTTTAGAGAGGCTTTTGCTATAGGGCATGTGCACTCAGAGAGACAAAGAGACAGAAAGAGAAATCACTCCCAGAGGGGATGGCCATGCCACTATCCCTTCTCCTCCATTCTCCTCTTGGGATTTTGGGCATCCATGCACACACACCCGGCATGAGTTTTAAGCTGCCAGGCTTAAAACATGCTCAACTATGTGAGAGTCCAGCAACGTAACCATTAGGCCATCTGTTTATCCCAACAATCCTGTTTTCTAAAAGAAACACACATACACATATGCACTGGAAATTCCAGGAAGGATATATCTCCAAACACTATGTGATAGAAAGTTTGGGCTATTTTTACTTTAAGTGTGAAGTGTGTGGACATTTATAATAAGCATGTATTATTTTATGAGAGAAAACAATTCACTTCAATAATTATTTACTGAGCACCTACTATACTCTGGACACCATGGTAAGGCTATTATCTGAAATTTCAGAAGGGAAAAACTCTCTTAAATATGGATGCTAACGCCTATCTATGGCTTAAGAGATGTCCCTATATTTAGAGCTTATTTTTCATATGTTCATGTTTTATAGAAAATAAACAGCTAACTTTGACCCATGTTTACCATGAATAAATGAGCCATCTCAGTTGTGTTTCCTCAAATAAACTGAGCAATACCGCACCGAGACCACAGGAGGCTAATTCCCAGGACTCCAGGATTGAGCCTAGGTCTCTTAGGTGTTCCCTGGCCAACGCCATCTAACTGCCTTTGACTGCAAGTAGACAGCAAATATTTGTCTTTATTTTTAATTACATTACTTGGATTTCTAAAAATGTCTTCTCCAGACTAATTTGGTTGAAAGTCTTGGCCTCACCTCCATGCAGTTGATTTGTTTTCTTCTAAGAGGCTGTGGTCCTTTGCCTCTACTTGGAATCTTATTTCGCACACAAAACCCTGTACTAGCCCTGTGCCAGCTGGAAGGAGCACCATCAGCAAGCTGCAATGCACAGGCCAGAGCAGGGCAGGGGAGGCTTTGTCAGTTAAACAAACAAATGCAGAGCTCTCTTTAAATTATACTTCAGAAGACTCTAAAGATTTCTCTTTCTCTTTTCTGTTTCCCAAGCCAAATGCCTTGTGCTCGTGGTATGAATATTCTCCAAATCCTCTCTGGGGTTGACTTTTCCATCTCACCCCAATGTCACAGCGTGAAGAAATCATGCTAGCGAGCACAGGGCAGAGACCCTGCAGTAAGACACAAGTCTCTGTGAAGCCAGCCCATGAGGAAAGGGGCCTGGCTGACATCCAGAGATCTCCGTGAGTGTGCCAGGCACACACCTGCCCATGATCCAGGGCTGGCTGAGGACGGAGGGTGGACAGTGGCATCAAAACCTTGTTAGGGATACTCTGTCCCTGTGTGTCTTTTGTTCATGGAAGAAATAAGTAAACTTAAGAAAGAAGAAAGAGGTAGAGAAAGAAAGAGAGAGTGAGAGGAGAAAGAGAAAAAGGAAAGAGAACAGAAAAGAGGAGAGGAGGAGGGGAGGAGAAGGGAGGAGAGGGGAAGGGAGGGGAGGGGAAGAGGGGAGAGGAAGAGAAAAGATGCTATGTGTTTTGTCTCTCACTAAAGCAGCCAGCAGAAAATCTGAAGAGCCCTCTAATGACTCCTGGTGCTCTGTGGGGATCCTCAGGAGGGCAAAGCTGCCTCCCCAGACTGCAGGGCCCTCCAGCAGACCTGGTACAACCAAACCAACTTGGGACGCCCAGCACCTGACTGTGAGCCTGTAACAAGTTCCTCATGTTTCACCGCTGTGTTCAGGTCAAACCGGCACACTCGAGTTGAGTGCGTCCTTCTGGTACACTTCTTTCCTCTAAGCAAATCCATACCCTGCAAGGTACGTGTGCTGAGAGCCGCAGCCTACGTGCACAGCCTCAAGAACAACTCCCCTGGGAGACGAACGTCACCGTCACCGGCCGTCTGCGTCACTGGGGGAGAGGCCCCCGCCCAGCTCCACTCCCAAGGCATTTCTGTTGTTTGCGATATACACCCTCCTTCAAAAGCAGTGGGGACTGCTGGATCTTTGCTAAAAAAAAGTTAATGATTACAAAGTCCAACCGAAGTGGTATATTAAGATAAATCTGATTGATAATCTGGGGTACCATTTCACTTTTCCTGTGTGCTCTCTCCTGAATTCCCTGAATCTGCCACACACAGAAGGCCCTCACAATGCCCCCTGTCAATGATTTCTCCAGCAAAATCAGCTCATAAAGGAGTCATCCAGGGGCAGATTTGTGAATAAAACGACAAATCAATAGAAGTTTCAAAGGAAAAAAATTAAAAAGTGAATCACTGTGACAGGCTAAGAGAGTGAGGAAAGGGCTTCTCCAAGAAGGGCACAGATTGTACAAGAAAATAAGAAAAATTCACCCTAACTGACAGATTGCCTACATACTTTTTTTTTTTGGAGAGATTTTCACTGTAGGGCGCGTGCACTCGCCAGACAGACAGAGAGAGACATAGAGACAGAAAGCGAGAAATCACCCCCCAGGGGGGATGGTCACGCCGCAATCCCTTCTCCTCCATTCTCCTCTTGGGATCTTGGGCACGCACGCACACGCGCCCGGCGTGAGATTCAAGCCACCGGGTCTGGGACACGAACCGCGGTCGACTACGTGGGAGTCCAGCGACATAGCCATTACGCTAACTGCTGGTTCCCCCTACATACTTTTTAAAGTAACCACTATGCACATAAACTAGTGACATGACTAACCTTATGAGACGGTGGGAGGCAGGCCATTTTAAACTCCTCCTGAAGAATATCTTATGACCAGGAGCATTCTTTAGGCCCCCTCTGTCCCAGGCATAGAGCTAGTCACTCTCACTCATCAGGTCTTAGGGAGAAGATAGGCCTCCGCGTGACAGCATGCAATTTTAAATGCGACGCTCAAGCTGGAAGTGTTTCTCCCTAAACACAGAAAGGATCCTGAACCTTCTCCCGTACCCACAGAAGTTCTCTACCTGTACCCAGGGTTTTCACCTCTGCCTGGACCAGCTCTGCTGGAGGACAAGCCATAAGCATTGGGTGGGAGGAAAGCAGAGACTGCAGGGGAAATGCAAAGCTGCTGTTGATGGACCCTTGCCAAGTCCCCCTGACCCTCACGGCTCGACATGACCCTTTCCCACCCCTTCCCAACCCTCTTTTTTATTTGGAGAGGTTTTTGCTATAGGGCGCGTGCGCTCGCCAGACAGACAGAGACAGACAGAGAAACAGAAATCAAGAAATCACCCCCCAGGGGGAATGGCCATGCCGCAATCCCTTCTCCTCCATTCTCTTCTCAGGATCTTGGGCACGCACGCACACATGCCTGGCGTGAGTTTTAAGCCACCGGGTCTGGGATGCTAACCGCAGTCGACTACATAAGAGTCCAGCGACATAGCCATAACGCTAACTGCTGGTCCCCCCCTTCCAACCCTTTCTACTGTGCCACCACCCAGAGGCTTTCAGTCCTCCTCCACCTCCAGCTTGGGTGCCTCCGCCTACCAGCTCCTCTAGTCCTGACTGACACTGCGCTTCTGTCTCTTGGCTTGCCTTTTCTTCTGACCTTGGCGTCTGTGTCCGAAAGAAGTCAACTGTCCCAACAGAACCCCAGGATGTGTCCTTGCTGGCTTCAAAGGCTGGAACTAGGCAGTGGCTGGCAGAGGAAAACCTGCAGTAGGTTTATCCACAGACAGCAGTTTGCAAGGCTCTGTTTGTCATAGAGCAGCCTGACTCCCTGCATTTCACCAATCTATAAAAACAGCAACAGGAGATCATTTACTGACGTCTGCATAGCCAAGTCAAGATTTACTACTTCAAAGAGTGAACTTTGAGCAACTGCAGATGCACAGGTCCTCAATTAGTATATTAGCTCTGATTCCAGGAAGTGACCATATTTTCCAGAGACAAAGAAACAAAACCAAGAGTGGGGTCATTGGTAACACAATTCCAGAGAAGAGGGGGGGATGAGACACAAGTCTGAAGAGAGACACATCCCTATCCCTCCAACCACACAAGTCTTCCCAATAGCCTAATGAACAGGAC